>NC_080164.1:176942447-177178066 GCF_950295315.1 Erinaceus europaeus
ACAACCTGCTTTTCCTCTCAGCCAGATGATTTTGAGACCTCTTTGTGTTAGACCATGTAGTCCTTGTTTATTTTAAATGCTGCAGTGTGTAGTGTCAGAGAAATCTGCATCATTTTCTATTGCCATAGCGATGGCTGAGCCTCTCTCTGGATGCAAGACGGCAGGGCCTGGAAATAGGTGGTAACATCCGCTCTTCGTTAAAGAACAGGCTGGAAGTATTTCCTGATAAACTGAACTTGGGCTTTGAAAGAATGAGAGGAGTATCTTCCACAAAACTGCCCAATGGATCTACAGAGGTGATGTTGCTAAGAAGAGACACCTGGTATAGAGAGCATCCTCCTCAGGTATTAAGACCCATCTCCATAGTCAGTTTGCTTTCAACACTAGTGCACCGAACTCCCATAAAGAATATAGGCATTGGAGGTGGACTAGTGATGCAACATTACTTTATGCAAGAATTCAGGTTTGAGCCCCCATTCCCTCCCTGTAGGAGAGACCCATCATGAGCTGCAAAGCAGGTCTACAGGTGTCTATCTTTCTCTCTCCCTCTCTATTTTTCCCTTTCCTCTTAATTTCTCTCTGTCCTATCAAATAAAAATAGAAAGAAAAAGATAAATAAAATGGCTACTGGGAGTGGTTGGTTCATCATGTCGGCACCTAGCTCCAATAACTCTGATGGCAATAAAAATTAAAAAAGAAAAAGTGTAAAAAAGCATTTAGATGAGACTAAGATGCCTTGAGAAATTGTTTCCTTGTTGACACCATAATACTTGAAATAAGCAAACTGAATTGTAGACATGGTGAGTATGAAATGTCCACATCAAGTTCTAGGTTACACCTTTCAATTTCCCTCTGTCTCTATCCATAATAAATAAATAAGTAAAAGATCAAATTTACAAAAAGAAAGAAGTAGCAGCACAGTGTAGCTGAGCCCATGTAGATAGTCTGGATGCTTAAGGAAAAAAAAAAAAATCACCTTCTCTTATCTTTTTATCTGTTCCTCTAAAACAAGACTGTAACTTTTCTTACAGTTAGCAGAGTTCATTTCAATTAAATCTTAATGAGGAAAAATGAGATAAATGAGCCCGTGAACGTTACCTCTCAGACCTTTTAATTTTTATAAATTCACTTGCAGAGTTAGACTTGCCCTGTTGCAATTATTTCATTTGGCTCTTGGAAATTTCACCCGAATTGCAGATGGCGGTTGCCAGAGGCAGTCAAGTGCTTCAGGGCCTAACTCTTGTGGTCATGTTATCCATCTAAATCTATAATCGGAGAAGGGGCATGTTAGAAAGGTGAAAAGTATCATTTGTCACAGCATTCTTGTGTAAGATGGCTGGGGATTTGGGAATAAGGCAGCAGGGGCAGTTTCTCTCCTCATTAGCAGCTTTATTTGTAACTGCAGGGTCTGTCAGAAGCATGAGCTTAATAACCTTCAAGTTCTTCTGCATTAATATAAAAAAGGTTGCATGAATTTGGGGCAAATCATTGTCCCCCTGAGAGTGTCGGAGCTACTTCTGCTGGTGAATACAGAATCACCCTTCCTTGGGGAGCTCTCTGTGGAATTAAATATATAATTGAAGTGGATTCATCTCAAATGAGACACTTATGCTGATCATGTGCACATTTTGATGATTCTGAACCTTCACTTGGAGTGCCTTTTCAATTCTCCATGGGTAGAAGTTGGAAGGAAAGTACCAGCAGTGCTTTAATATAATAACAGAGTGCAATAACAAAGTGCATTTTGTACTTAGCTGTGATGATCTCTTTATCTGCTGTGTCTCCATATGCTTCCCTGGGTATCAGGAGGACACCCAGAGTCCTTAGTTCTCTGAAAAGGACAAGAAAATACCTAGCCTAAAGATCTAAGGAAAGGAAATAGAAAGGAGAGGAGGAAGGAGGAAGAGCGAGAGAGAAGAACTAGGAGGAAGGATGGAGGAAAGAAAAAGTTCAGGAGTCATTTTCTTTGACACTGCTTCTTGAAACAGTTGCCTCTTAATAAATATAACACCATGTCCTTTCTTGTCAGGCTAGCATCACAGGAGAGAGAAGAGACCAGGAACTCATGGCGGAGTGGGAATGCAAAGCAATGCCTTTATTGATCAGAGACAATGCCTTTATATCTTTTGAAATGGGAGTGGCAGGTCAGAAGAGAAAATGGCTAGGAGAAGGGGTGGAGAAAAGAAAAGAGCTCAAAGGTAAAAAGCTTCCATAGCAGCTGTTGCGAAGGTTCTAATCATTAGGATAAACCAATACCCTGAAGGCAGGGTGGGTCTCAGGAAAAACAATGATCATGTAAATAGACCACAGCATCAAACAATGCAGGGGACCTGGCGTAATGACCTACACTTGCTCAATTGTGTGCCCAAGGATTCAGTACTTAACTTTTTGGGGATCTTTTTTCACATCTATTTCTTAGGTGAACTCATTCAGTCATAAATGTAAATTATTTTAATGAGAGATAGAGAAAGAGAGAGAGAGAGAGCATAACACTGTTCACCTCTGGCTTATGGTGGTTCATGATGCTGGAGACAGATCCAGCCACCTCAGAGCCTCAGGCATGTAAGTCTTTCACATAACCATTATACGGTCACCTCAGCCCAGTCCATTTCAGTCAATACAATCTCTAAGCTGACAACTATAATACTTAACTGATACTTCCTGTTCCTCTCCCTCCTTTGAACTTCAGTCTCATGTATCCAACTACTTTTACAACCCTTCTTATTCTTCTTGGAAATCTAATAGACCAGTCAAGTTCCCCACATTCATAGTTAAACTGAGAGCCCATCCTTTCTCATACTTGCCTTTCCTGCATAGCTTCAGAACACTTAGTACTGGCATTTTCTCTAACTCCTTTATTTCATAGCCCACCCCCCATCCTACCAGAAAATCCGTTAGCTCATCCCCAAGCTTACTTCCTGTCCTGCTTACTTCTTACTTCTTGTCCTGCTTATTTCCCTACTTACTTCCTGTCATAATAACTTCCTGTTTACTTCCTGTCCTTCTTACTTCCTATCCTGCTTACTTCCTGTCTCACTGCCAAACCAATCTACTTGTGCTCTTTGTCTTCTTTCAGTTTAGTCTCCAACTCTGAAGCCAGTTCTATCAATTAAATCTTGCACTGAATAGTGTTGTGGCATGCTAGTCTCCAACTCTGAAGCCAGTTCTATCAATTAAATCTTGCATTGAATAGTGTTGTGGCATGCTCAAAGGTCCCCAATGTTATCTCATCTCACATGGAAACTCAAAGTCCTTGCCTTGACTCTTAAAAGCCTACATGGTCTAGACTCTAACTCTGCACACCATTCTTTTCCTCCCCTCCTCTACCCCTCTAGCCACCTGCTCTTCCTCAGATGTGCTCATCATGCTGTCTGATACAGACCTTTGAACTTCTAGTCACTACTTATTTGATGACTTTTCTCCTGAGTGTTCTACCTTCTAGTCTTTTTTTTATTAGTCCATCAAAGAAGTCTTCTGTGATCTTCTCTCATAAACTGTCAGCCTGCACCACTAACATATGTATACTCTCTGCTTATGATATTCTGTCTTTTCTTCATAAATCCTAACCTCCCTAAACCATAATCTATGTGTTTGTTGGCTTTTGCTTATATCTCTCTTTGCTAAATAATATGACTCTACAAGTCAGGAATTTAATAGGAGACCAGTGTTATGTCTCTAAAGGCTAGTACATTTAGCATAGACTAGGTAGTAAGTCTTTACTAAGAGACAGAATGATTGAAAAAGGAGAGAAATATCTTTCTCACACTGTCATTCATTGCATGTCACATGAGAGGAAGAAAAGGTTCAACAACTCCAGTTATGGTGGTCACCTGCGTTTCAGCAGCTCCAAGTACCCAGATTCCACTGTGCAATGATCACAACTTTGATATCCAACAACTCAGTGTGATTTTCATCAGTCTTCATGATACCAGTTTAATGGAGATAAATCATTTGCTCCTGCTGTTCTATGGCTTATCCAAACTCTGTGCAAAGCACAGAACTGTTGTGGAATAGAGTAAGGCATTTTCTTATGTAATATTTTGTGTTTTCTTAAAGTGAAGGCAGATAAGTCAACCAAGACAGAAAAAAAAACTTAGAGAGGCATTTGGCATTAAATTATAGCATTACTAAATCAATTAAAAGGTCTTGTAAGTCTGAAAATGCCCAAAGTAAAATGATTCTTTCTCATAGGTTATATTGCAATGAAAGCCAGTCTCACACCCACTGTTTTTGTGCCAGGCTCTTTCTGCGAATAATGTCTTTTTCTAAATGGTTACCACAGTTCTGCTCTCAAGGAACTTACAATCAAGCAGGATGAGGGAAAATACTCCCTAAATAATTCTTGAAAGACATACACCCAGGGAACCTAAGTGATGCAGTGAGACTGAAAAATAAATCAGGACAAGAAAGGTGGTAGAAAAGATGATACAAAAGCAGGTAGTTCACTAATGTGTTACATGCTGGGCTCAGTAATTCAGACATTATCTACTGAAGCAGTGCAGTCTTTGAAGACTTGTGAGCAAGAAAGAGACATTATCTCAGTGGGTCTTCAGAAAGATGAGATTAGCATCACCATGTATTTTAAGGTGTTTTATTGCTCTCTATTTCCCAAAAGGCATGTGTGAACCTGAGATAAACACTGAGAGCAAGTAAGAAAGGAAGACCAACTTTCTGAAAATAATACAGGTCTGGATAGGGTAGTTTATGATGAAACAGACCCACAGTTACAGTTGACCAAATCCAATAAAGACTTGTTTCTTCATTTGAAAAGTTCCCCTTGAGTTGACCATCCTTCTCCATCTTGAAACTACATGGGAAACACATGTTCAGAGTAGCTTTATCAGAGAAGCAGTTCAGAGAAAACAGTTCACTATTTTAGTCTGACATAATAGGTCACTTGCATTCCCCAACCCCACTGGCCAGAGTTGATCAGGGGGAACTGGAAGGTGTAGATTAGTCCATGAATATTTAGTAAGTTTAGATCAATTTATTTTTCTGTCTGTAAAAGTGAAATAGCAGACTCCCTGATTCCAAAGAAAAATTCCACTCTTTGACCCCATACATTGTGGGTGGCTGAGTCAACTGGATACACAGTCACAGAAACCATTGGAAGTTAGACTATTTCTGTGTTGTGACACAGAAATAATAGTGGTCCCTATGTTGCCTTCTTCAAAGGATCAAATGACATCCTGCAATGTATGTGATAGTGTTCCATTAACTGCTTATCTAATTGTGCAAATCTAATTTGATGATCATCACCACCACTGTAATCACTATGGTTACCAGGTGGAGGAGGACTGAGACAACCCTGGTCTGTGTATGTGACCAGAGAGAAATTTCATCCTTGTTTATGCTCTTGGCTTCTTTTCTTGCCTCTTTCTGCTAAGCACCCTATACTCCCAACTTTTCTGAACTCTCAAAAATTTCCCAAATATGCTTGCTACCCAATGCCCTTTTACACCCTTTCTCTGCTTCACCCAGAAGATAGCTATCTTTCCATTCATGTTTGACTCCAAATTCCCTAGTCTATTTAGGTTTCTAGAACTCTCACTGCTGAGACAGTATGGGGTTTCCCAAATGCCATATTTTGTTGTGTGCTGCCAATCTGGCCCTAAATCATTTGCTTATCTGTCTCCTCTCCTAGGCTGTGTGCATCTTCAAACCAAGGGCTTCTACCTTATGCAGACTCAGGGCTGGAGGAATTCCAAGTCTAAACCAACTATATTTTAGTCGTGTGACTTCAAGTGAGACCTTTCATCAGCCTGCCTCAGTGACCTTATCTGTAACAGAAAGATAGAAAAAGAGGCTAGTTCAGGGTTATCATGATGATTAAATTAATAATACACACAGACTGCTTCCTGATAACACCTGGTACACAGAAGAGACTTAGTAACAATTTGTTGAATGAAAGATTGAATGAATGGATGGATGAATGAAAGAATGAATGAATGAATTGACTCAATCTCATAAGAAGACATTTTACAGGTGAGGAAACCAAGTCTTTGAGAGGATTTTTGCCCAGTCTCACAAAGCTGGTTTGAGCTGGTTGACAGGGAAAAAAAAAAAACCCTCATTTACCTACCTGCTGTACTTGGTATAATTCTCAACAACTAGATGAGATCAAAAGGAGAACTGATAAGGCTAGATGGTCATGGTGAGAAAGGAAAGGAAGGGAAAAGAAGGGAAGGGGAGAGGTGGAGAGGGAAGGGAAGGGGAGAGAAGGGAAGAGGATGATGAAGGACTCCCAGAATAGCATGCCTCTCTTCCTGCTAAATCCTCCTCTTGTGTGTGTGTGTGTGTCCTCTTGTGTGTGTGTGTGTGTCCTCTTGTGTGTGTCCTCTTGTGTGTGTGTGTGTGTGTGTGTATGTGTGTGTGTGTGTCCTTGTGTGTGTGTGTGTGTGTGTGTGTGTGTGTATGCATGTGCATGTTCTTTGTTGGACTTTTCTTGTTTCCTTCCAGTGGTTCTACCAGGAAATAGCTTTTGCAGCAGGATTGAAGGCCTCTCGGCACAGAGCAGGGATTTTTCATTTCATAGGTCACGTGGGTCACGTGTAGCCACTGGCAGCCCGCTTGCAGTCAGTCTTTATACTTCAAGCCTCTCGATGCTGGGAGAACGCTGAGCAGGGCTTGTTGTCTAGGCATTTATTCCAGGTCCACTGGAGAATAATTATATTCTCCTCTGTAATTATTTCCTCTATACAAATTTTTTTTCTGCTTCATTGAGAAGGGAGAAGGGAGTTGAATCCCAGGATGGAAGTTAACCAAGTATAAGCTTTGGGTGTGACTCCCAAAGACAGAGACACTAGGAAGTCATTGACAGAAATGAGTGGACACCCTCAGATTCACTTTCACAGTCCAGGGTCTTCATTATTCCAAAACCCAGTCATCTGTGTCTGAGTCCCATGACTCAAGCCCTGATATCTAAAAAGATAAAAAGGCATGATAGAGGGAGTCAGGCGGTAGCACAGCGGGTTAAGCACATGTGGTACGAAGCACAAGGATCGGCAGAAGTGTCCCAGTTCAAGACCCCAGCTCCCCACCTGCAGGGGAGTCACTTCACAGGTGGTGAAGCAGGTCTGCAGGTGTCTATCTTTCTCTCCCCCTCTCTATCTCCACTTCTCTTTCGATTTCTCTCTGTCCTGTCCAACGACATCAGCAACAATAATAATAATAACCACAACAATGATAAAACAAGGGCAACAAAGGGGGAAAGAATGGTCTCTAGGAGCAGTGGATTCATGGTGCTGGCACCGAGCCCTGGAAATAACCTTGGAGGGAAGAAAAAAAAGAAGGCATGATAGAAATTAAAGAGCTGGCTACTGAAACAGAGTAACGGATGCAAGAGACTTTCATGCCTGAGGCTCCAAGATCCCAGGTTCAATTCCCAGCACCCCATAAATAAGAATTGAACAGTGTTCTGATGTGTGTGTGTGTGTGTATTTTATTCAAAATAAATTTATATAAAGAAATTAGTGGTCGGGGGGGTGGCGCAGCAATAAAGCTTTGGACTGTCAAGCATGAGGTCCCAGATTCGATCCCCAGCAGCACATGTGCCAGAGTGATATTTGGTTCTTTCTTTCTCCTCCTATCTTTCTCATAAACAAATAAAATCTTTTTTTAAAAAAAAAGAAAAATTAGAGAGCATCTCACTCTGGACAGCCTGACTCACTTGTGTTACCCGTGGAGGTGATTCTATAAGGAATATTACTCCCTTGTCTGACCTTGTAGGCAACTAAGTGCACTGGGGGCTTCAGAAGTGAGTGGTAATAAAGGACACACATCGAGAAGACCTGAATTCTAGCCCAGGGTTCTGGGGACCTCTAAGGAGGTCACATCTGCTCTCAGTGCCTGAAGCAACAGGAAGGGACTCTCCCTGGTGCTCCCCTTAGGTCTATTATGAGGAAATTAGAAACAATAAGCCAACCTCCTGAAATCTCTCTGCAAAGTATTATGATGTGAACCCCCATAAGCCATTAGCAGAGGCAAGTGTCTGCCTCACACTGTTATGCAGTATTCGAGCATTTCCTTGTGCTTTCTGAGCTATGGTCTCACAGAAAAGGGAGAAACAGAGGACTGGATAGGGTTTTATGGATTTTCAAAAGTCATGTGTGCTTAGGATACGTTTCTTCTGAATTCTCCCTTCCCAGGAAGCAGTGAGCCTAAATGTAGATTTGATGCAGAAGGGAGGTGCTGGAGAAATCGCCATATTTCCTTCTAATGCAAAGGAATAAACCCAAGGCCTTGTGAATTCACAGAGCCAGAGAGAGAGAGAGAGAAAGGGGAGACAAGGTGAGAGAGACAGAAAAGGAGAGACACCAAAGTACAGCCCCATTCATGAAGTTCCTTTGATACTATCCATGGTTCTCCTCCATGGAGCTGGGAACCCAGCCCAAGACCTCACATATAGTAAGGTGTGTGCTCTACCTGCTAAGTTAACCGCTGGTGCCTGTACATGGCCTTCTAAAAAGAGGAAGGTGGAGAGAAAATACTAGCTACTTAGTAAAAACTAAATCCTCTTTTTCTTGTCCTTATCAGACTCTCTCATGGTTCTGTTCTGCTGTATCACTAAGAAAAATAAAATAAAATCTATACTTATAAATGTCTGAATTTTTAAAACAGTCTGTTCAAAAGAGCACAGAAGACTCTGAAAGAAGTTTCCTCTTTCTGAAGCAAAATGCCTGCACTTATGCATGATAATAAAATGCAAACTTGTAGAAAATCTCTAAAGGCAACATATTGATTTGACTTTAAAAGGAAAAAAATGTCAATCTGTAATTTTATTATTTTTTAAACTATCACTTTTGGGAATCCGGAGGTAGTGCAGCCAGTTAAGTGCACATGGCACAAAGTGCAAAGACTGGTAAAAATCCCAGTTTGAGCCCCCACTCCGGGTCCCCACCTGCAGAGGAGTTGCTTCACAGGCAATGAAGCAGGTCTGCAGGTGTCTGTCTTTCTCCCCTCCTCTCTGTCTTCCCCTCCTCTCTCCATTTCTTTCTGTCCTATCCAACAATGATGACAATAACAACAACAATAATAACTACAACAAGGGCAACAAAAGAGAATAAATAAATATTTAAATACATATATATATATATATTACTTTTAGGTTTGAAATTCCTTTTTTATTATCATTATTGATTTATTGAATAGAGACAGCTAGAAATGGAAAGGGAAGGGGAGATAGAGAGAGAAAGAGACAGAGAGATACCAGCAGGTGTCTCCTTCATCACTTACAAAGTTTTCCCTCCTGCAGGTAGGGACTGGGGGCTTGAACCCAAGTCCTTTGCATTGTACCATGTGCACTCAACCAGGTGTGTCACCACCCACCCTCAAAATCAGTAATTTCATATGCTTGCAAGGTACAGACTTTGGCACTTGGCTATTTAATTTCCAGAGCCACCTGAGAGAGATACTAGATTTTGAACATCGGGAGACCAGCTAACTGTCCTGAAACCACACAGTCCATAAGTGGGAGAATAAGAGAGTCAGAGCACGGCTCCCCTGGTAGAGCACACACTCTGACATGTGTGAGGCATTGGGCTGGGTTGCTGGTACCACCTGAGTACACACCATTGGCAGCACTAAAAGGAACTCCATGGACAGTGGAGCTGCATTTCAGCATCACTTCTTTCTATGTCTCTGTTTGTTTATGTATCTCTCTCAATAAAGAATTTGGGGGGAGGGTGGTGGCGCACCTGGTTGAACACACGTGTTACAGTGCACAAGGACACAAATTTAAGCCACAGTCTCCACCTGCAGGGAGAAAGCTTCACCAGCAATGAAGCAGTGCTGCAGGTGTCTTTCTCCCTCTCTATTTCCCCCTCCCCTCTCAATTTCTGACTGCCTCTGTCCAATACATAAATAAAGATTTAAAAATATTAGAAACCAAAATCTTAAAATAGGCTAAGGAGATCACTCAATATTACTGTGCAGTCACAAACCCTGGGTTCATTCCCTGGTGCCACATAATAACATTCAGTGAGGCAGTAGGATTGACCACCAGGCATATTTGACATCTAAACCGTGCCCATCTCTCTAAGCCTTTCTCCCCACCCCCTCAAACATCTCAGGACACCTACAGCAGGCACCTACAGCTGCCTCCTTCTCAATCCATTCTCTGTCCCCCAAATCATTCAAGTCACATGGCTGTCCCTTCCATGCTGGGACGGCATTTAGTTAAGTGAGAACTAAAGCCCCCATTACCACAGTCAACATGAGTCAGCACGTCTGACTGTTCACCACACCACTGCCTCCTTCCCACCTAGCATCAGAGATCCTGTGTGACTGGAAGGAAGATGAGCCTAAAGATGCTCCAATTTCTCTGGTCTGGAGAGTGGGATGAACAACCTGGGCCTTGGTCAGCTGCAGGTCTGAGCCATGGCCACCTGCCACCTGCGGCCTGGGGGAAAAGGAACAATACTTACTGTTTCTGTTGCCATGCAGACAAAATGCAAAATGCATATTCATCCTCCATACTTGCTGCTAGCACCCCATGTCAGAAACAGAAGCAGTGAGGATGCAGGAGATATATATATATATATATGAGCTCTGAGTTGAGAAGGGCACAGAGCCTACCATGAGATTTGTCACTATCATTGCTCTTACACTTCTAAATCTGCTGTTTGGCTTCAGAGCCTGGATTGGTGGGCGAGGGAGACTAGAAAGACATGTACATACTTGAGATTTGTCTAAAAACATATATAAAAAGATGAAAACCAGGCTGGGTAGTGGTGTGTCTGGTTGATCACACAAGTTACAGTGCCCAAGGTCCATGGTTTGAGATCCCAGTCCCCACCTGAAGGGGGAAAGCCTCACAAGTGATGAAGCAGGTCTGCAGGTATCTGTCTCTCTCCCTCTCTATCTCCCCCTTCCCTCTTGATTTCTGGCTATTTAAATAAGAGATAAGAAAACAAACAAGCCAAAAAAAAAAAAAAACAGAAAGAGAGAGAGAGAGAGAGACTTGTCCATTGACTTAGAATACACCGCTGACTCAGTTTTCTTTTTTTGCTTTATTTGTCCCCCTGGTAAAAATAGGATGTAAAAACATGTCAGCTACCTGTAGGTAAGTTTCTCTGTTTCTGGAAAACTTACACTTCATGAAGCTCCCCCACCCACCAAAAGTGGGGACCAGGGTCTTGAACCTAAATCCTTGTGTATAGTAATGTGTACACTCAACTTGTTGTGCCACCTCCTGGCCCAGTATGTTGTCTTTTTACAACAAAACCCACCTGTAAGTGGATCCTCAAAGGTCAAACTGGTGTTGACTGAAAGTCCCTCATACATGTGACTGTGAAGATACTCAAAGCCAGATATTCTAGGAATATGCTTAAATGCCTATAAACCCCCTCCCCCTCACACACACCGCTCCCCACCCCCTGCCTTTAGGATGATTTGCCTTGAAAGTGAAAAGGCTCTCCACAGGAAGGCTTTGCTGGTCTAGTTAATAATGCAGAGTCCTCCTTTGCTGCATGATGCGGATTGTGTTGCTAATTATATTGTTATGAATGTGGTTTAGAGTATTATTAATGCAGGAACTATTGATACTTAAAAGCTTCGCTGGCAGTGAGGTTTTTGCTTCAGCAGACATGAGCCGGCAGTAAGCAATAAATATGCTGGGGCTTACAGGCATTAATCTGGAATCCGTTTGAATGCATGTAATTAAAATTTTTTCACTTCCCAGCACTGCTGTTTTTATGAATCCCTGATCCCCCTATGGAATGTTATGGGAGGGTCAGGTCTTTTATGTAAGCACCCATCTGTCCAGGCCAGGCCAGCAGCTCTCAGACAAGGAGCAGAGAATCAAGGAAGAGGCTGGCTCTCAGCCCTGCTTTCCTGGGTGTCAGCTTGATGGACAAGACTAAGCCCCATGATCAGCATCAAAAGGAAGAAAATGACATCAAAGATACCATTTCACTTTCTCGCTTTCAAAAAGCCTACTCCTGGGTCCAGGCAGAGGCACACTTCATTGTGCACACATATTACAGTGCTCGAGGAGCCAGGTTCAAGCCCCCATTACCTACCTGCAGGGAAGAAAATTCCTAAGTGGGGAAGCAGTGCTGCTGGTGTCTTTCTGTCTCTCTCCTTCTCTTTCTCCCCCCCCTCCATCTTGGTTTCCCTCTATCTCTATTCAATAGATCAATAAAATATTAGCAAGTAAATTTTCTATTTAAAAATCCTACTCTGGAGACCATCAACAAATGACTAGAGAAAAAAAACTGGGAGCAGAACTGAAGGTCTCTCTCTCTCGTTCCTTTCCACTCAACTTCTCAATTTTCTTTTTTTTTAATTTTTTTATTTATAAAAAGGAAACATTGACAAAATCATAGGATAAGAGGTGTACAACTTCACACAGTTCACACCACCAGAACTCTGTATCCCATCCACTCCCCCGATAGCTTCCCTATTCTTTATCCGTCTGGGAGTATGGACCCAACATCATTGTGGGACGCAGAAGGTAAAAGGTCTGGCTTCTGTAACGGCTTCCCTGATGAACATGGGTGTTGACAGGTTGTTCCATACTCCCAGCCTGTCTCTCTCTTTCCCTAGTTGGGAAGGGCTCTGGAGAAGCAGAGCTCCAAGACACATTGGTGGGGTTGTCTGTCCAGGGAAGTCTGGTTGGCATCATGCAAGCATCTGGAACCTGGTGGTTGACAAAAGAGTTAACATACAAAGCCAAACAAATTGTTGACTAGTCATGGACCTAAAGGCAGGAATAGTGCAGATGAAGAGTTGGGGGGGGGGGGGGTTTCCTCCATTTTGTAGATAGCTAGTAGGCATATTTTAGTTAAATTCCAAAGGGTCTGTGGCTATACTAGTTTTTTTTTTTCTTTTCCTTTTTCTTTTTGCGCCTGAGCCTGAATTCTGATATGCCAGTGGATCCAAGTTCTTGTCTGGGGAACTTCTCACTTTTCTATCAAATAAAAATAAATAAATAAATTTTAGATTTTTTTATTAAATATTTGTATTTATTTATTATTGGCTAGAAGAGGTAGAGAGAAATTGAAAGGAGTGGGGAAGATAGAGAGGGAGAGGAAGACAGACAGACACATGCAGCCATACTTCACCACTTATGTAGTTTTCCCCCTACAGGCGGGGACCAGGGGCTTGAACCCGGAACCTTGTGCACTGTAATGTTTGCGCTTAACTAGGTATGCCATCGCCTGGCCCCAGAATTTTAGATTTTTTTTTTTAAAAAAGGGAGAGGCCAGGAGATGGTACACCTCATTGGACACACATATTATAGTGCATAAGGATTCAGGTTCAAACCCTGGTCTCCACTTGCAGGGAGGAGAATCACGAGCAATGAAACAGAACTGTTAGTGTTTCTCTGTCCCTCTCCCCCTTCCTTCTGAATTTCTCTCTGTCTCTATCTGTTGTTGTGGCGGTCTGGTGTCGGGCTGCACCGTGGAGAAGAGAGTGGACGTCCAGAGCAAAGGGGAACACAAATCTTTATTATAGGATGGGGGGTGGTTCAGACCACGTGAGGCCAGCCGGCAATGGCCGTCCCCACTACCTGACCACCGGGGGAGAGAAGGGGGCAAGATCTGAGAGAGGGGAAGCTGAGAGCCCAGAGAGAGAGGGGGGTGAGGGGGCTTTTTATTGGGCGACAACCAGGGGTGACGTGTGGGGCCAGGATTGGTTGAAGGGGGCACTGCTAGGATTTCGCGGGGTGTAGTAAAACCTGGGGGCGGAAACTGCATCAGAATAACTCCTCAGCAACATCTATCCAAAATAAATAAAAATATTTTTTAAGCTGAGGAACAGGTTCTCAATGAAATAATACTCTGCCATTAAAAAGATGAAAGTGTGTCTTTTGTGATAAAACAGGTGGGATAACAAAATAGGAGGGATTGTGGCAAATGACATAAGTAAAGGAACGAAAGGCAACGACTTCTGTGTGGAATATAAGTAGTTAAAAAAAATAAGAACTTGCAGGGCCCAGGTGGTGGCACACCCAGTAGAGTGCACACACTAGCATGAACAAAAACCTGCATTCAAGCCCCTGGTCCCCGCTTGCAGGGGGAAGCTTCTTGAGTAGTGCGACAGTACGGCAAGTGTCTGTCCCTATCTTTCTCCCCATCTCTCTCAATTTCTCTGTCTATCGAAAAGATGGAAAATCAGATAAATAAAAATTAAAAAGAGGGAGAAGGGAGTGGGTGGGAGCACACCAGGTTAAGCGCAAACAGTACTACATGCAAGGATCCTGGTTCGAGCCCCTGGCTCCCCACCTGCAGGGGGTCACTTCACAAGTGGTGAAGCAGGTCTGCAGGTATCTTTCTCTTCTCCTCTCTATCTTCCCCCTTCTCTCTCAATTTCTCTTTGTCCTATCCTAAAAAAAAAAAAAAAAAAGAAAGAAAGAAAATGGGAGAAAAAGAGAGGGAGAGAGAAAAGAAAGGAACTAAAAAAAAAAAAATGACCACCAAGAGCTGTGGATTTTTGCAGACACCAAGCCCCAATTGTAAACCAGTTGCAAATAAAATAGGGGCTGAGAAGTGGCATACCAGGTTGAGTTCACACATGACAGTGTACGAGGACCCAGATTCTAGCCCCTGGCTCCCACCTGCAGGGGAGAAGCTTCACTAGTATTGAAGCAGGGCTGCAGGTGTCTCTCTCTTTCTCTCTCCTTCTGTATCCTTCCTTTTCAATTTCTCAGTGTCCTATCAAATAAATTAATATATAAAATCAGAAAAGATTTATAAAAATATTTAAGCAAATGAATAAAATTAAAAATAAACTTATAGGGGCCAGGTGGTGGCAACCCTGGTTGAGTGCATGTATTACAGCACACAAGGACCCAAGTTTGAGCCCCAGTCCCCACCTGCAGAAGGGAAGCTTTGCGAGCAGTGAAGCAGGGCTGCAGATGTCTCTGTCTCTCTCCCTTCCTATCACCTCCCTTCCCTCTTGATTACTGGCTGTCTCTAGCCAATAAATAAATAAAGACTTTAAGAAAAAGTGGAGTAGCTTCACTATTAAAAATAAATAAATAAACTTATGAACAAAACCTACTAAGTCTTAGGCTCCTTAAGAACTGTGGACAAGTGGTCCCGGAGGTGGCGCAGTGATAAGGCTTTAGACTCTCAAGCATGAGGTTCTGAGTTTGATCCCCAGCAGCACACAGCACATGTGCCAGAGTGATGACTGGTTCTTTCTCTCTTCTCCTATCTTTCTCATTAATAAATAAACAAAAACTTTAAAAAAAAAACTGTGGACAAAATGAGTAAAGAGAGAGGGAAGCTAGTGTGATAACACTGGAGTTGTGATGATGGGGGTGGTGTTACACAAATATAGGTGAAATTATAGCCCTCTTACCCCAAATCTTGTAGCTACTGTAGATCAAATGATAAACTGATAAGATAAAATAAAATAAAATAAAATAAAATAACCTCCTGAGAGCAGTTGCATAGCTGCTGGGTGCCCACTGACCTGGGCTCTGCAGCTCACTTTCATGAGTGTACACTTCCCTGAGCAGGAGTTTGCCAGGTCCCCTCAGATTCATCAAGTGGATATCAGGGTTTTCTGTTTTTGCAGCTGTGAGTGACTTTATCACTTCAGCAATGGCATGAGAGAAGATGGCACTGGGTTCTACGGCTTTTTTTTTTTTAATTAGTGATATAATAGTGATTAGCAAGATTGCAGGATAAGAGGGGTACAATTCCACACAGTTCCCACCACCAGAGTGCCATGTCCCATCCTTTTTATTGGAAGCTTCCTTATTCTTTCTTTATCCCTCTGGGAGTATGGACCAAAGACCTTTATGGGATGCAGAAAGTTGAAGTTTTGGCTTCTGTAATTATTTCTCCACTGTTCCTAGGTATTGACAGGTTGATCCATACCTCCATTTCTGTCTTTCCCTAGTGGGATTACAGCTTGTCTTGTTTTAACTTTCAGCAGTCTAAGATGAAGCATTACTGCCTCACCTTGTAGCCCTGATGCTTGGAGTGGGGGCACAAAACTGGAAAAAATCCATCTGGGGGTCATGAACCCAAGTTCATGACTCCAGACTCCAAGATTCCTAGCTTCAAGTTTCCGGCTCAAACTTGATGACAGTTTTTTGCCCGGGGTCATCAGTTATCCCTTCTGAATGGGGCTGCAGGGGGTTGGGATAGGTAGGAAAGTCTGACTTCTGGTCTTCAAATCTAGAACAGTCCTGGGTGAATTGGAACATCCCATAATTCCTCGCTTTACTCCATCTTCCCAGATGACTGAAATGACATCTTCAGCCAGAGAGAGCATTTGAGTTCCTTCCCTATGGAGTAATTGTTATTCAAAGACTGGCATACTGGCAGTAGGCATGGGAGAGGCAGAGGAGTGAAGCACTTCTTCATAGTGAAGAACAGAATTTCCTGGGACAGACGTGACCCAAGGGGTCACACCAGATAGTTGACAGACCCCTTACAGCAGAAGCTAACTCCTGGGGCTGGGTGGTGGTGCACCTGGTTGAGCACACATGTTACAATTGAGGACACAACGTTACAACCTGTGTCTTTACACAGGTTGGTGCCCTCGGTCCAAAACTGCAGGGGGAAAACTTTGCAAGTGGTGAAGCAGTGCTGCAGGTGTCTCTCTGTTTCTCTCCCACTGTACTTCCGCCTTCTCTCAATCTCTATCTCTCTCTACCCAATAAAGATAATTAAAAATTTTTTTAAAGGAAGCTGGGTGGTGGCACAGTGGGTTAAGCGCACGTAGCGTGAAGTGCAAGGACCGGCGTAAGAATCCCAATTCGAGCCCCCAGCTCCCCACCTGCAAGGGGGTCTCTTCATGGACAGTGAAGCAGGTCTTCAGGTGTCTTTTTATCTCCCTCTCTGTCTTCCCCTCCTCTCTCCATTTCTCTCTGTCCTATCCAACAACAACGACAGCAATAACAACAAGAACAGTAACGATAAACAACAAGGGCAACAAAAGGGAAAGTGAAATTAAAAAAAAAGAAGAAGAAGAAGCTAAGTCCTCTGCCTGAGAAGGGTTCCTCCAGCACTGGGTTTGGGAAACACAATGGCTACTGTATAATGCAGAGGCTTCTGGAGACAAATGCCCACAAGGGCTATGAGTCTTGAAAGCCATGCGGGACAGAAGGTCATCTGTCCAGGTCATTTGCTGACTTAGCATCCCTCCTTGGACTCCAGGCAAAGGGGACCAGGCTAGGGAACTCTGCTAATAAAGCTAAAAATATGCTGGTATTAATATAGCTGGCACTGATGAGTGGGAAATAAATGCCTGGAAGTTTGTCAGCTTCTTAATCATTCCTTTGTACTGGATGCTTTTGCTTTCGTTGCTTCAACATCAACCACAGTTCACTGGCTAAAAGCCAAACTGGCTTTTGCTTTGGCATGGTACCGTGTACTGTAGTTCTCTGCTTCTTGCCCATTTATTAATGTTACAGAATTCCTACAACCGAGTCTAAAAATAGCATCAGTTCTGTGAAAAACATAGTATTTGTCTTTTAGCCATAGCTTAGAAGTGTGTGTGTGTGTGTGTGTGTGTGTGTGTGTGTGTGTGTGTGTGTGTGTTTGTGTGTGTGTGTGTGTGTGTGTGTGTGTGTACCTGCAGGAAATACTGCCATACCTGAAATCCATAATTTGCTTTGCTCTGAAAACCTTATTATTATTTTTTTGGCACACTGAAATTGAAAAAAATAAATAGCACAGAAAGTTGCATGAGAAAGAATAGAAAGACAGATTATTCTCCCCAAAACATTAGCTAAGCATACTCTATTTTTAGTGCACAAAACGATGGAGTCTGACTAGAATAAAACCTCAGAGGAGCTTTTTAGTAAAGCCTCTTGTTCCTGATGAAAGTTGTGTTACTCTGTGGGGCTTAGTCTGTTTTCCATCCTCAGTTTGAACCTGAAAGTGCCCAAGGAGAAGCTACCAGTTGGTATATTTCCTTATACATCAACATCTCCTCAGGGTACTTTGGGATAGAACATTTCTAGATACAAATGACTCTGAATCTGGAGTTGGGGGACAGAGAGGTATCTCACTGGGCAGGATACATGCTTTGTCATGTGTAAAGCCCAGGTATGATACCTCATCACATGAGAGGTTCATTGGCATAGGAGAAACTGTGGTGCCATGATGTCTCTCTCTATCTCTTTGCTTCTCTATTTCTTCTGTTTTTGTATTTACTTTATTTTGTTTAAAAAGAGATAGATACAGAGAGAAAGGTATGAGAGCACTGCTTAGCTCTGGCCTATGATGGTGCTTGGGATTGAACCTTGAATCTTGGAGCCTCAGGTATGAGAGTCTTTTGCAGAACCACTATGCTGTCTCCTCAGGCCACTTTCCACCTCTTTCTTAATAGAAACATGGCTTGGGAGTGACAAGATTGTTCATGTGTATGGTTCCTTCACCAATAAAAAGACTTTAAAAGCCATGTTTTCCAAACCAGCATCATCTGTTCAGCCTTCTGGCACTGAAGTCAGGATGGCATGGTGACTCTCTCTCTCTCTTTCTCTCAATATTTTGCTTATTAATTATGGGATAGAAACAAAAATTGAGCAGGGAGGGGAGAGATATAGAGGGAGAGAGGCAGAAACACCAGCAGCCTGCTTCACCACTTATGAAGCTTTCCCCCTGCAGATGGGGACCAGGGACTCAAACCTGGGTCCTTATGTACTGTAATTTGTTCACTTAACCAGGTGCATCACCACCTACCCCCCACATGGTGACATACTCTCTAAAGGTCTGATTGATGTTGAACCCTGAATAGCATTTGAGGAGTCGCATGAACCTCAGAGAGACACCATGGACGCAGGTGACGAGTGGCTGGAAAGGCATTTCCTGACAGGGATGAGTAAGGTCCCCTACTGCACAGAGAGAGAGGATGGGGCAAGCAGGGAGAAAACACCATTCAGCGACTTCATGCATGACCAGGAAGGGAGATGGCAGACTGAGAGGCTGTCACCTCATGGGTGGCTTCCCATAGACAGAGTTGGGAACAAAGTCTCCTGTTGTTTTATCCGGGCTGGCTTCACAGACAGGTAACAGAGACGACCAGAGACACACGGCTGGGCTGAGAACGCAGTTTAATCTTTATTCACGAACGGGCAAATCACCACACCATGTGCTTTTCTCCATCATCTTCTCTCCACCACTGCTGCTGGGACTCTGCCCATCCTTAGCATAGGGGGCGGGGAGAAAGCGGGGCGTGAAACTATCAAGGGGAAAACCAATTCTTCTCAGAGGTCGGGGGGAAGGGAACATACCAACAATTCCCCCTTCTGTTTTTAACTAAATGACCACAGTATCAGGGGTGTGGGGGTAAACAGAAACCTATATCGTACAGGCGTTTTCAAAAAAGAAACTGGCACAAACATGGAGAAACAAGTAAGCAAGTAACAAGAACCAGTGTGCTGCCAAGGGAAGGTCTGAGGGGGGCATTTTTTGCCTCTGGGCAAAACTTTATCAGCTTAAAAAAAAACATTTCCTGCCTCTGGGGGTCGTACTTGCCTCGATGGGCATTTTTTAGCATGGGGGCAGGGAAGGGCCTAGAGTCCCAAGGCATGGCTGCAGTCAGTCTTTAAGAAACCCAGCAGCATAACGGGAAGCTGCAAAGTGTCCAAGAGGTGTACCAGTTGAGTCCAATAGAAATGCCAGTCCAAAGCAAATGTCCACAGAAGAATGCCAGGGGGTGGAGAAACAAACTTGTAGCAGGTTAGAAGTTTATCACAACTGATAACTATTACAATTAGAAATCTTTTTTAGAATGATTTTAAGGTTGGTTAAAGTTTAAACAATAGAATGTGAAAAGGTAAATATGAGAATCAAGGAAAGAAAACCTCAGGCATGAGTATCATTAGCATAGCCATTGTGTAATCTACCATTTCTAATAGGGAAGGTAATCGAGAGTTTTACATATCAACAAGTCTATTTAACCTTTTGTTGCACCCATTTAAGATGGAGACACACCCTAGGTGTGTGCAGGTTTTGTTTAGACCAACTTAGTTAAAATATATTGATTGTTAACTAATTTTTACCTCAGACTTTAAATGTAAGTTAATTTTATCTTTATGAGAATTACGTTGAAAACCTTTTTCATTTAACTTTGCCTGGTAAGAATTTAGCCTTAAAGTTATATTCTTAACCTTAAAGTTAATGTTACCAAACTTTAAACACACACATACACATGGTCTTCAATATAAAAGGAGAGAAACTTTTGTTACGAAGACATGTCATTTTAAACACGAATTTAGATCTGTACTGTCTTAGTTGTTGTTGGGGGGGGTCACCATCCAGAGGTGGCTTCCCGCGCAGCTCCACTTCTAGGAATTGTAGGTTGCGATCTCTGGACGAATCTCTGCGTATTTTAGCTCATCTGCCTTCAGACCCAAGCTGGAGATCTTGGCCAGGGGGCCCAGTTTCGACAGGGAGCCCGCGGTCTCCAGGTGGCCCGGGATCTGTCCAGACTTCATAGCACAAGGGGGTGCGGGCCAGCCATACAGAAGGCGCGGGCCGAGGTGCCCCGGGTTGGCGGCCAGGATAGGCTGCCGCGGCCCTGCCCCATGGCCCTGCCATGTCTGCTGTCCTGCTCCCAGGGCCGAGCAGCGAGGAGGGAGCCCACGCCCAGTGCCCCGCGCCACGCGGCAGAAAGCCGGCTCCTGCGGGCTGGTGTTGGGCTCCTGCAGGCTGGCGTTGGGCAGAAACCACAGAGTGGTCCAGAGATAAATGTTCCAGAAACAGCAAAACAGTCTCGTGAAGAAAGAGCAGACGCCTTTGGAGATCTCTTCACAAGCAGAAGAGAAGGCCATAGTGCATAGGTAGCCAAATTGTCTTCATTTATCTGAGAGATGTGCAGGTCTGGTCCCACGTTGTAGGCGCCATATGTTGTTTTATCCAGGCTGGCTTCACGGGCAGGTAACAGAGACGACCAGAGACACATGGCTGGGCTGAGAACGCAGTTTAATCTTTATTCACGAATGGGCAAATCACCACACCATGTGCTTTTCTCCATCATCCTCTCTCCGCCCCTGCTGCTGGGACTCTGCCTATCTTTAGCATAGGGGGTGGGGAGAAAGCGGGGGGGGGGGGGCGGGGGGGGCAAACCAATTCTTCTCAGAGGTCGGGGGGAAGGGAACATACCAACAGTCTCCCGGGAGAAACATGTCACCCAAAGGCGGCTGCAGGAAAGGGAACTCAGCAGATCACACTTTAGTCGGTCTGGACTGCAAAGCTATACGCTAGAGGCAGAGTAATTGCTTTGCAAGAGCAGAGGGGAGAGGAAAGGAGGTGGACTCTGGGAGAGCTCAGTCAACTGTCCAACAGATGCTTAGTGGGGGCCTGCTATTACCTGAATCCTTCTGCTCAAAACTGGCTTTGTTACTTTCTAGAGCTGGGTCTGCTCCCCACCCCCAGTTAGTTTCTCTAAAAATCTTGTTGTGGAGATAGCTCACTCAGTAGTGTCCACACGTTATCCTGCATCCAGTCCTTGGTTAGGGGCACAGCATCTATGGAAGCACCACTGTGTAACAAGAGTAGCTCTGTGGGTACTGGAGCTGGAGTTCTGAAGTATCTCTCTGTGTGAAATTATGAAGACATTGTAAAGAATCAGAAGGATGGTTCACCTGGTACGGTTCAAGTCCCAGAACCACATGGGAGTGTGAACCAGGAAGCTCTGGTGCTTGGTGTCTTTCCCTCTCTCACTGTCTCTCTATCTAAATGGAAAAAATAAAATGTCCAAGAAGGTGAAGTCATACATATGTACTATATGTACTGACTACACACACACACACACACACACACACAGAGAGAGAGAGAGAGGTAAAAATCATAGGGTGGCTTTTGGAAATAGAGATGGTCAATCCTAATCTATAATTTTGTGAAGATAAAATGAGATACTTTATGAATGGACAAGTCACATTAACCTAGGAAAACTGATTACTCCTGTGTACAATGAAGCCAGCAAGCCTACTAGCTTGGCACTGATGCTGTGTGAATGACATAGGAGAGTAACTGCTTGGTTTGAAATGCTGCTGTGTTTAGGGAACTCTCAGACCCTTCACTTATAAAAATACCTCACCTCCAGGGAGTCGGGCGGTAGCGCAGCAGGTTAAGCACACGTGGCGCCAAGCAGAAGGACCAGCATAAGGATCTGGGTTCTAGCTCCCGGCTCCCCACCTGTAGGGGAGTCACTTCACAGACAGTGAAGCAGATCTGTAGGAGTCTATCTTTCTCTCCCCCTCTCTGTCTTCCCCTCCTCTCTCCATTCTTTCTGTCCTATCCGACAATGATGACAACAATAATGACTACAACTATAAAACAAGGGCAACAAAAGGGAATAAATAAATAAATAAATATTTTTTAAAAAGAAATCCTTGGTTAGTACCTGCTTCCCTTCTTGATATCCAGGTTTTTAACAGGTGGGAGAGGAAATGGACTTGTGTATGTCACAGTCACCATTGATGACAATTGCATCCTTGGTTCCCAAGATACAGCAATCACAAAGTGCTGAAGCAAGGTCTCACCGGTGTTATGCTCTCCAATCAGCCCAATTTTTGTTGTCGTGTTCCATTCTATATATATTCATATGTTCATTTATTCCACAAACTGTAGTCCACTAGCATGCCAAACCAGTCCACATGATCCATCCATATACAAAAAAGTCGTTCAGCCTTTAGATATCTCTGAATATCTGACAAACCAGATATGTCAGTCAGAGTCAATTCAGGAAAGGAAACTCTACTTCTAGTAACTTAATAGGGGAAATATAATGTAGAAAATTACTTATAAAAGCATTGGAGCTGGAAGATGATGTAGCCTTGAAATTAGTAATTGGCACTAGTGGGGAGAAAGACAGGAAGCGGCACTGTTGGACCAAGTGGTAATGTGGCAGCAGCATTGAAGAGACCATGTAAACCACAGTGGGAAAGAATACATTGGTTTATTTCTTTCTTCTCCTTTTATTTGTGGTGCTAGAGAATTACCTCAGGGCCCCATAGGTACAAGACACCACCACCACTGAGCAGTCTTTACAGGTCAATGATTTACTTTATTTTATTTTACATTTGTTTTTGACAATAAGACACAGAAAAAGACACAGAACTGCTCCACCATCTATGAGTCTTAGCATGTGATCTTCTCTGGAAACCCAGTGTCTAGTGTCTTTAGAAGAGGAAAGGACCAAGTTAAGGTAGCTAAGTGTTTGTGGACTGCAGCTCTAAGCTAAGAACACCAGAGATAACTGCAGCCAACAGGAGCTGGAAAAGTTCGTGAAGGTGTTTTTCCTAGAATAAGAGAGAGGGAGAGGGAAAGGGAGAGGGAGAGGGAGAGGGAGAGGGAGAGGGAGAGGGAGACAGTTGCCAACATCCTGGTCTCCAGATCTAGGAAAGAATATATGGCTTTTATTTGAAAATCGCTTTATAGTCCTAGGGCATTGTAGCCATAGGAAACACATTCTACGCATCTTTCCTAGTACCTCCAATTAATCAAACCTCTCCTGAAGCTTACTGGCAAAAAAAACTGGAAAATAAGTGTACAGAGTCTGTCACCAGGGGTTAGGGGAAAAGTGGCTCTGTGATCAAATAGGAAAATAAGGGCCCCCTTGCAAGGAGAGATGTGAATCCCAGATGACCAGGTGAAGACCAGGGATGCCACTGAGAGATATTTCTGTGGTAGAGAACAAGTCTCACATGTCTGAGGATCCTAGTTCCAGTACACATGCTGTAATTATGTCTATTTGATATAAGATCAGAACCACCTGGTAATTGTCCTTTATTTATTTCTTTTTATTTCACCTAGCACAATCACCTCCTGTTCTGTCCATTTTGTCCCAGGAAATGCAATGCCATCTTTTTTTTTTTTTTGTCCATTGAAGACATATCCTATTAGTTCTTAGCTGGTCATCTATCAATGGGCATTTAGGTTGCTTCCATAACTTGGCTATTAGCACAGCTTTGAATGGAAGGGTACATGCTGCCTTTTGAATTAGTCTTTGCATGTCCCTAATCCAGATCTGTGCCTGAGTGGTATCTCTGAATCCCAATGTATTGCCGACTTTATTAAAGAATTCTCCCTACTGGTTTCCATAGGCAGAGGGACTAAAACCCTCTCATAAAATAAATAAAACCATGGGGCCAGGAGATGGCACA
This sequence comes from Erinaceus europaeus, assembly GCF_950295315.1. Taxonomy (NCBI): domain Eukaryota; kingdom Metazoa; phylum Chordata; class Mammalia; order Eulipotyphla; family Erinaceidae; genus Erinaceus; species Erinaceus europaeus. The sequence goes on from NC_080164.1 coordinate 176,966,527, forward strand.
CCTGGTTAAGCGTACATATCACAGTGCTCAAGGACCCAGGTTCAAGCCCCTGATCCTCACCTGCAGGTGGAAAACTTCATAAGTGGTGAAGAAGGCTGCAAAGTATCTCTCTGTCTCTTTCCCTCTTTCCCTCCACCTCTCCTCTCAGTTTCTCTCCATCTTTATAGGTTTCTGACAGGCTCAAAACTGAGGTCCAGGCATAGGATTCAAAGGGAACTGTGTAGCCTGCTGGTTCAGGAAGCAGAATAGTCCCTCCAAGACCCCAGAGGCCAAGCAGCTGAGCTGCAACACCTTCTGCTCTCCAGAGCCTGGAGAGACTGCTTGTCTCCAGGGTCTGATGCGCTCACTTTTCAGGAGTAGCCCATTTGCAGAACCATTGTGAAAAGGCCAAGGCTTCCCAGATTGAATCTTCATATAAACAATCAAACAAACAAACAAACAAACAAAGACAGAAAGAGAGGATGTTTTGAATTTGACAACCACTCTACTTCTAATCCTATCAGGAAATAAAGCCAAAGCATAATCTGATGTTGGGAATTACATGGTTTTAGTAGGAAAACCATCACCCCTTCCCCCATTTTCCTACGCTCTAAGGCAGAGGGGGGCTGTTTTAAATGGGTTTCTGTGGCTCCTTCTGTTTTGAGGCATAATTGCATGTTTTGCTTTGTTTTGTTGTGTTGTGTTGTGTTGTGTTGTGCTTTCCTCCGTGATTCCTCATGCCATGTCTTCAATTGCTTTAACACATTTCTTTTGTGATGTTTCATCAGGAGAAACTCCTCCACCCTTAGAGAAGAACTTGCTTCTTAATCACTTCAAATCCTCTGATATCTTACTAAGTCAAATTTATCCAGAGGAATAAGTATCTGGGAGAAGACCAAAAAAAAGACAAAAAAAAAAAAGCATAGTTTGTGGATTTGAACATATTGGTTGTCAGTGGACTCAGTAAAGGTTTTAATAACAGAGACATTAGTTGCTGAAGCTCTGTGGAACTGGGTTGTCTAGTGACCCTAAAGATGGAACATCATATAATTGACTTTCCCAGAATAAATTACCAACCACAGCAGACATGGATACTCTAGCTCAACAGGGGCTAGACCACCACTACAACTAGTATTTTTCCATCTTTTTTTTTTAAGCACCGAGCTTATTTCAGGCAGACCTTTGAGTGCTTACATAGCTGTTTCAGCCCATCTGAAATGTTGAGGTGAGTATCATTACCCAAATCTTACAGAGGAGGAAATAAGATTCAGAGAAGCTGGTGCTCTTGACCAAGAACACACAGCTAGCAAAGGCAGATGTGAGGGGAGGGTGAACCCAGAATTTCATTTCTGAGGGCTGAGTGCTGGTGCACCAGATAGAACGCACATGCTCCCAAGTACTACTTCCAGGACTCAAGCCACTGGTTCCCACCTGTGGGTGGGAGGGAGGATTCATGAGTGTAGTATAGTACCACAGGTGTCTCTCTTTCTCTCTCCCTATCTTCCCTCTTATTTTCTCTGTCTTATCAAATGAAAAGGAAAATGAATTTGATTTCCAAACCAGCACCCCTCATACATGACCCACCTCTGTGTGTCCAAATCAGTGTCACGTGTAAGAAGTAAAGTGGTACTAAGACACTGACAGCCTGTGAACTGACTCTCTCAGCAGTGATTCAAGCCACTCATATTTAGAGAGGGAGACAACAGAGCAGTGAGAAATTAAAATCACAGGCTTAGGACCTGGCTAACAAAACTGTGAGGCTCTTTCCCAAATGGCTGTATGACCTTAGATCCATTATAAGAATATATTTGATATCCACTCTGGATGATTTAATGGTTTTGAGTCTGCATTTCCTTACCTATAAAAGTGGACCAAAAGCTGGTGAGGGGGTAATGATAAGAAGTCATTTTCATACTGGGTCATCCACAGCACTTACTAAGTTACAGCTCAACAAATATTGGAGTATGCCTAATACCGTGTGAAACAAAGAGAGAGGAAAGTCAAAGAGAGCTTGCTACAGATAAGGAGATGAAAACAGTCCACTCGAGAGGAAGATTCCCCAATGCAAATGGAAACACTGGCATGCACAGAGATTAATCACAGGCGCTTTACAAACAAGAGTCTCTTGTGAGCAGAGATGGTCAGAGACAGAGGCGGGACCTTGGATGAGACCTTAGTGGTCAATTGGCATGGTGGAAATGGAACTCAGACCAATGCCAGAATATAAACCCTTAATGGTCACCTACAGGATAAGGAGCCCGCTCCTGAATGCAAATCAGCTCTAGAGCGGGACACACTGCTTTGTCTATCTGACAATTGTTTTGACTTGAGATGCTCTCAGTGAAGGAAGCTGTAAATTGAATTACATGCTGCCTCCAGCTCCTTCTTCTGTCACGGAAATTCAACAAGATGGCGGACTGACCATTGTCTCTGAGGAACACTCAGCTGCCTTTCTGTCCCGGGACTGATCTCCTGAAAAGGGTCAGAGAGGCTGGTTATCTCCTTAATACACACCAAGCACGTCTCTTCCAATAAGTGGCACCTTGATACAGGGAACTTAAGGTTGCTGGAGTCCCCGCGAGCATCTGGAGAAATGGCTGTCATGACTGAGCAGTACATGTGATTGGCACTCCACACAGAGAAGGCCCTAGAGGCTAAGAAGAAGCTCAGCCTGGCTCATCCCTCTGCCCTTTGTTTTCTAGCTGGAGGAAGCAGTACTCCCCCTTTTCATGACCTCAAAGAACATGATTTGGAATACGGACTAGGCAGGTGTAGGTTGGTCAGTGACTGAGGTTTCCGTCTCTTTACTCTCAGAGTCAAAATGAGGCCGTGTCTCCACATCATGTGAGGTCTCCCATCATCTCTCCTTGGTGTCTTCCCCAGGTCCCCTGAAATAGAATAAATGTGCTATTTCCACCCTATTTCACTTTAGAATGTAAAACTCTACATTAGCTAGATGCATATGAATAAATTGAATTCTCCTTTGCACACGCGGGTATGATGCTCTTTTGATTACTCACCCAGAGGGGTGGGGGGATTTTCTCCTGCACCCCAACATTGGGGAACAGCTAGAGAGTAAATATTTTGAGGTTAATATGCCCTCTGGACTCTGTTGCATGTCTCCCCTCTCTCTCCCTCTCCCCCTCCCCCTCTCCTCCCCCTCCCTCTCTCTCTCTCTCTCTCTCTCTCTCTCTCTCACACACACACACACACACATTATAGGGGGCCAGGCAGTTGTACACCTGGTTTAGGCACATACATTACTAAGCAGATTAGATCCAAACCTCCACTCCCCAACTACAGGGGGGAAGCTTCATGAGCAATGAAGCAAGAACTGCAGGTGTCTCTCCATCTTGTCCCCTCCCTCTATTTTCCTCTCCCTTCTTAATATCTCTCTGTCTATCAAGTAAAGAAAAGGGGAAAAAAAGGGGAAAAAAAGGGAAAAGTGGCTGTCAGAATGGTGGATGTATTATACAGGCACTGAGCCCCAATGATAAGCCTGAAGGCAATAAAAAAAAAGTACATAGGGCCAGAGAAATAGCATACTGGGTGAAATACCCTGCTACCACACGGGAGGAAGTTCAGTGCTATAGTATTTCTCATTCTTTATTGTTGGTATGCATGAGACCCCTTCTGTTTCATTTGGTTTAAATCCCCCCTGCTTAACACTATTCTATTTACATAACCACTTCATTCTATTTACATAACCACTGTTAACAAGTTCCACCCTCCCTCCAGGGCATTTGTGGTTCAGTGATAGGATTCTCGCCTAATCTGCCCTCTCTTTGTCACACTCTGATTTTCACCAGTCACTTTTCTCTCCACCCTCTCTATGTCACATCCTGTTTCCACCTTACTTGGCAAGTATATATAAAGACAGCATTGTGAGTTTTACAGTACTGTACCTTGAGTTCAGCTTAGCTCGTCTTAGATTGTGCTGCGTCCTGCATGAATAAAGAGATACTGCATACAACCCAGCCATGAGTCCCTGGTCGTCTTGTTACCCGCCCGTGAAGCCAGCCCGGCGAAAACAACATAACCCTTCGAAAACAACACTTTATCTCTCTCTCCCTCTCCCTCTCCCTCTCCCTCTCCCTCTCCCTCTCCCTCTCCCTCTCCCTCTCCCTCTCCCTCTCCCTCTCCCTCCCTTTCCCTCTCTCTTTCTCTCTCTCTCTCTCTGTGTGTGTGTGTATCTGTCTGAATGAAAAAGAAAAAGTCATCTGGAAAAACGTGAAATTGCATACGCATGAGACTCTGGCTTCACCAAAAGGTTTTCAAAAATAAATAAATACACAGAACCTCAGTTTTAAAGTTACCCAAGTGCCAACCCCAGGGTATCAGCTCTTCCACAGGCCAGAGTGAGCACTGATGGACACCACCTATTTCTGGACTCAGGCAAAGAGACGGATGATGAAGAATCAATGTGAGGGCCTGGGTGGTGGCACACACATTAGAGAACATACATGTTACTGTGCCCAAGGACACTCAGTTTCAAGCCCTTGGTCCCCACCTGCCAGGGAGGATGGAAGCTTCATGAGTGGTGAAAAATTGCTGAGGTGTCTCTCTGTCTCTCTTCCTCTTTATCTCCCTCTTCCCTCTCGATTTCTCTCTGTCTCTATCCAATAAATAGACATATAACAGAAATGTCAAGAAAAACCAGTGTGAGTAAACAGCTAAAGAGAAGCAAATGTGCTCAGGAGGGTAAATCTGATGAAATCCAAACAAGGCAGAGGCTAGACCATGGGACACATGGTTGAGTATACCTGTTGCAGTGTGCAGGGACCTTGGTTCAAGCCCCTGGTCTCCTGCAGGGGGAAAGTTATATGAGTGGTAGAGAAATGCTGCAGGAGTCTCTCTCTCTCTCTCTCTCTTTATATATATGTCTCTCTCTCCCTCCCTCCCTTCCTATCTTCCCCTTTCCTCTCAGTTTCTCTCTCTATCCAATAAATAATAAATACAATATTGTTTTAAAGTTATCCAAACATGGCAAAAGGCCCACACCTACCATTGTCCCTTTGTAATGTGACAGGTAGGATTCCCATGCTGAGCTGTGATGTCCTGCCCACTCAGGACATGTTGTGGTGGGATCTATGCTTATGTTCTTGTGCCAAGGCTTCAGCCTAGAGAAAGCAATCAGCATCCTCTCAGATGGAATGAATTCACCCCCTCTACCTTCATGGAAGGATACTTGACTTGTCTGTAACTGGACAGTGACTCCTTGTTTTAAATGTGACCAGTCTATTTATTATCATCCATGCATTTATCTATCCACCTACTGATCCATCCATACTTCCATCCAGCCCTCCACTTCAATCCATTGATCCACTTACCCACTAACTCTGTCCATCAGTTATCTCAGCACACTGCTATTATAATGATGCACCTTGGTCCCACACTATTGGATCAGGACTAGGCCCAGAAGACCAATGATTTAACTGTCAATAGATTCACAAGGAAAGCAAACCCAACCTAAAACCCTCTCACTAAACACACAATGGTGTTCTCAAAGCTTTGCCAGGATTGGCAAACACTGTCTTCGGGGTCCATGCTGGATCTGGAAGAGACTACCTATTAGGGTTACCTGGTTGAAGAGAGGTCTCTTTCTCTCTCTAATCCTGCTGGGTCCTGCCCCTCCCACCATGCTCTGGGACCCTGGCTCCCTTCCAAATCCTCCATCACCAGCACAGAGGGAGAGGAAACTCAACTGCAAGCCTGCAGACAGACAGGCTGCTATCCTTGCTGCTAAAGTCACGGGGACATGCTGACATTTTTGTTTCAGGTAGAGGGACTGGTTCCCAGCAAACTTTCTAGCACACCCAACTCTGCAGATAAAACTGCTCTTGAAAATCAAAGTATTCTGCTTATTTCTTTTAATAATGATCCTTAGAGATGTGTGTGTGTGTGTATGTGTGTGTGTATGTGTGTGTGTATGTGTGTGTGTATGTGTGTGTATGTGTGTGTATGTGTGTGTATGTGTGTGTGTGTATGTGTGTGTATGTGTGTGTATGTGTGTGTATGTGTGTGTATGTGTGTATGTGTGTATGTGTGTATGTGTGTGTATATGTGTGTGTATGTGTGTATGTGTGTGTGTATGTGTGTGTATGTGTGTGTATGTGTGTATGTGTGTGTATGTGTGTGTGTATGTGTGTGTGTATGTGTGTGTATGTGTGTGTATGTGTGTGTGTATGTGTGTGTATGTGTGTGTGTATGTGTGTGTATGTGTGTGTATGTGTGTGTATGTGTGTGTATGTGTGTGTATGTGTGTGTGTATGTGTGTGTATGTGTGTGTGTATGTGTGTGTATGTGTGTGTATGTGTGTGTATGTGTGTGTGTATGTGTGTGTATGTGTGTGTATGTGTGTGTATGTGTGTGTATGTGTGTGTATGTGTGTGTATGTGTGTGTATGTGTGTGTATGTGTGTGTATGTGTGTGTATGTGTGTGTATGTGTGTGTATGTGTGTGTGTATGTGTGTGTGTATGTGTGTGTATGTGTGTGTGTGTGTATGTGTGTGTATGTGTATGTGTGTGTATGTGTGTGTGTGTATGTGTGTATGTGTGTGTATGTGTGTGTATGTGTGCGTATGTGTGTGTATGTGTGTGTATGTGTGTGTATGTGTGTGTATGTGTGTGTATGTGTGTGTATGTGTGTGTGTGTATGTGTGTGTGTATGTGTGTGTGTGTATGTGTGTGTCTGTGTGTGTGTCTGTGTGTGTATGTGTGTGTGTGTATGTGTGTGTGTATGTGTGTGTATGTGTGTGTATGTGTGTGTATGTGTGTGTATGTGTGTGTGTGTGTATGTGTGTGTATGTGTGTGTATGTGTGTGTGTATGTGTGTGTATGTGTGTGTGTATGTGTGTGTGTATGTGTGTGTATGTGTGTGTGTATGTGTGTGTATGTGTGTGTATGTGTGTGTATGTGTGTGTATGTGTGTGTATGTGTGTGTGTATGTGTGTGTATGTGTGTGTGTGTATGTGTGTGTGTGTATGTGTGTGTGTATGTGTGTGTGTGTATGTGTGTGTATGTGTGTGTATGTGTGTGTGTGTATGTGTGTGTGTATGTGTGTGTGTATGTGTGTGTGTATGTGTCTGTGTGTGTGTGTATGTGTGTGTGTATGTGTGTGTGTATGTGTATGTGTCTGTGTGTGTATGTGTGTGTGTGTATGTGTGTGTGTGTATGTGTGTGTGTATGTGTGTGTGTGTATGTGTGTGTGTGTGTATGTGTGTGTATGTGTGTGTGTATGTGTGTGTGTGTATGTGTGTGTGTGTGTGTGTGTGTGTGTGTGTGTGTGTGTGTGTGTATTGGGAAAGCTTGTGTATTGCAACCTGTTCTGTCCTTACTCTCCCAAGGTGTCCTTTTTGCCTGTAGTCAATGGATGAGGGAGAGGAGGCTTAAGAAGCTTCTCAAAAGTTGGAATATTTTGTCCAAAATTTGAAAGACAGTTTACAGAGACTTCACCAGATTCTCCTGGGACTTCAGGAAAAGACGGAATCATGCATCTAGAAGCCAATGGCTCAGGACTGCAGGAGCCCATGGCCGCAGCCAGCTTCCTGGTCTCATTTCACAATGCCCCAGGCCTTGGCTGTTGCCTGAGAATGCAAGCTCTTGTCTGAGTCAGTCCTGCCACCTAGAGACACAGCCCCGCAAAGCCGAGGGCTCCAAGCTCATTTGCATACATGAATAAGAGAGGGCTGCCACTCCAACTCGTAGCAAGAAAAAATAGCTTTGGGAATTCCTGATTAGTATTCAGAGATGCAAACTCCTTTGAGGTTGGGTGGCAGTGATTTGAAGATATTTTCACATTTAAGGGAGAGGGATGAATCCTGAGGCTTAACATCTGAAAAATAAAATAAAATAAAATAAATGCATTGTGCAAAATCCACTGAGGAAAGGCACCCTGGAAATGAGAGAATGCAGCCCTGGGTCCTCATATTAAATGCAGTTCCTCATGTCCTAGCCCTGAGGACCCTTCCCCAGTTCAGCCAGGTGGTCTCTGTCATCTTGTTTGTGGATCTGCAAAATATTTGCTTTTGAAAGATGTGATTACCTAAGATGCTTAAGGTGTAAACACAGGGTAGTTTTGTTAAGATGCTTAAGTCAGTTTGAAGGGGGCTGACTACTCTTTAGGGGGCAGAGATGGTGTCATTACTATTACTCTCTCACCAGCACCGGAACAGAGAGGCTGACTCGGGGCAGGAGACTCTATAAATGTTTGTTGACTGACTTCAAGTAATGGAAAGGAGGTCTGTTCTGCAGTGTGCATGCACTTACTGAGGTATAATCACAGTATCTGCAGTTTGTTGAACCAGCCGTGGTGTCTGATCATCTCAGATCCTTACGACAGCAATCAAGATAGGGAACGCTTTTTTTTATGAATCAGACTGAGACTCAGCTTGGTCAAGCTCTTCATCCAAGAAGACATGTGAAATAGGAGGCAAAATTCCAAAGCTTGACCTCTCTGTTTCTATGCCCACCCATGTGTATTATTACCACCACTGTAAACGTATTTCTCAAAAATGGAGAAGGGAATGCACAGCAATGGCTTGAAGATATTCAAAGTCAATTTCATTGTGGTAAGAGTGTATTGTAAAAAGCAACCCATTTGGTTCCCATGGAAGTAGTCCTTAGACCACCCTTTGAAGGACACTGGCATGGAAAGACCCTCAGCCTTTCTAAGAATCACTCTTTAAACCCATCCACTCATTTGGGAAAACCATAGATTACAAGATACAAAAACCTTAGTCTTAACACTCTGAGTTCAAAGTCAAGTGAAAGACTTTGGAAGCAATGCCCACAAAGGCTGAAAGAATCAGTTCATAGAATAGGGAGGTTGAGTGCTCAGAGAAAAATCTCAGCCACGGAGGGAAGAGATACACAGCCCAGGGCAAAAAGCAGAACAGAAGTAACCCTGCCTTCAAGTACCAGAAGGTATTAGTCAGGGACAGCAGAGGGAAGAATCCCAGGTAGAGAAAACCCAGTGGATACAAATCAGAATCTCCTACAGGGAAGTGCCCAAGGTGGCAGAGGGGAGGGGGCAGTAGAGAGATGGGTTGCTGATGCTAGAAGGTTCTAACACATCCATCTTTCAGAACAAGAGATGTCTTGTTCCACATGTGAAGGCTCAGTGTCAATGTTAATCACTGTAGTTTCAACAACAATTGCAATATCCTTCCAAGTGGTGGGTTTTTGTCTTCTGGGCTACAGTATTCTCAGCGCAGGGATATTCAAATCAGCTTCTCACTGAGAAGGAATTCAGAAAAGTCCAAGGCCCTCCCAAATGGATTTACCTTCTTGTTTCATTCATTTATCTTTGTCATCGCTATCTTAGAGCAAAGCAAACCTGGAAAAATCTCTAGCCAGAGGAGGGGGAACAAGGACACTGTGTGCAGAACCGGAGAGGGAGGACTGTCAGGACAAACAGTTGTCAGCCTGTGGCCCGGCCATCGTAGCGTGTGCCATCTACAAAAACATGAATAAAATGAAAAGCATGTTCATCATGGACTTTTATACAGCTGGGATTAAAATAAAATTGCCTGTAGAACTTTGTTCTTTTAAGTCTGAAAGATGGCGTTGTCTGCTATGTGCTCTACATAAGCTAGAAGTGTAGCTCTCAGTGAGTGGTTATATAAACAGAAACAACAGCGGAAACCAAAGTGGAGCATGCTATGCTTAAAAAACATTTTTTTTCTTACCTTTCTCTTTTTTTAGCTGGAGGGAATCATCTGAATTCAGAACAGAGCTACATACATAGTTTACACCCTGCAGTGTTTTCAGAGGGTTTCTGTGGCTGTGTGTGTGTGTACTTATGCCTACACCACATACAGTTATTAAATGGTCTTGTAAATGATAGTAAATTAAGTGGATCTAATCAAGCATTGGTTGTATTTCTTTTCCTCTGAATGTGTATAGAGGAAATTAGAATTTTAAAAAATAGCTTCTAAACAGCCAGAATTTCCACTTTCTGCCTCCCATAAAGAATTTTGGTCCATACACCTAGAGCGAAAGAAATGTTAGGGGAAGATGAGCAGAGATCTCTGAACTCCAATTCCATCAAGACCCTCAGAGAGAAGAGGGGAAAAAAAAGAAGGACACTCAGAAGTAGTAATAGGGATAGGTGTGACTTAAAAAGGAAGAGAAGGCAGGACTACACAGACAATAATACAGATAGATAGATAGATAGATAGATAGATAGATAGATAGATAGATAGATAGTCTACAGATAATAGTCAACCCATATCTGAGACCTTGGGAGAACTACTGCAGTTTCCAATGGAGGGAATGGGGACACCGAACTCTGATTGGGGAATGGTATGGAATTATACCTTTTTTTATTTTATGGTTTTGAAAATTAATATTAGATTACTAATATTTTTTCTTAATAGCTTTGTAAGTGTTCTAGTTGATTCTGTTGACATTGCTTATCACCAATCCTATTGTTAAGCAGTGAAACCTATCTGCCTTTGAATTCTTTGCAGTTGTGTGTAATACTGGAGCCAATGCAGGAGCTGATGTCAAGACATAAAACCTACAACCTCAGTCCCCGAGACTGCCTGAAGACCTGCTTGTTTCAGAAGTGGCAGCGGATGGTAGCCCCTCCAGGTACACCTGTCCTCTCTCCACCCCCACTCTCCCTCCAAACACATTTCCAAAGGTTCCTGCTGGGAGAGACTTGATGGGAGAAGAAAAGGAGATGGTCTCAGCTTTATCAGACAAAGTAATTCACTGGGGATGTTCTGACCGTCACCTGGCACTTAGAGACATTGAGTCTGAAGACAGAAACATTGCTAGAAGTCATCTGGGGTCTCCTCACTTGCCAAATTAGGTCCTGAAACCCCAGAAAATGGCAATGTCTTATTTGATGTCATAAGGACGATAGTGGCCAAAGTCAACATCAGAACTGGTTTCCTGTCTTCTATTCCAGTGGGTATGTCAGCAGATAAGCTGGCTGGTTCTTCACTGTCTGCTATTAGTTTATTTGATTATTTCTTTTACTTTTTAATTTCCACCAGGGTTAGCCTTGGGCCTCGGTACCAGTGTGACTAATCCTCTGCTCTTGGTGGCCTTCTCTTTTAGTGTTTGGTAGATCATTAAGAACTTGAGAGGGGAGAAGGGACAGAGAAGAAGAAAGAGAGACCCCTGCAGCATTGCTTCAATGCTTTTGAAGCTTCTTCCCTGCGGGTGGGGACCAGGAGCCTGAGCCCAGGTCCTTGCACATGGTAATATGTGTGCTCTACCAGGTGCGCCACTCCCTGTACCCTGTTTGATTATTTCTTAAGGAATGGTTGAAATTATGAGAAGGGACGTATAAGGGGGGAAAAAAAAAGAAAGCAAATTAAAAGAAAAAGATGGAAAAGAAAAGGAAGAAAGAGGGAGCAGCAAGGAAGAAGGAAAGAAGGAAGTAGGGGAAATATTTAACTTGGTCCTTGAGAAATATAAAATCCAAGGGTACTCTGATGATGAAGAGACATAAAAGCTTCATTTCCCCTCACTGGCCTAGAATTCATGCAGTCAGGAGACTGTAGTCTCCTGCTGGGGTTCTGAAATCACTGCTTGAAGTCATCATTAATTGTCTTCCTATCTAATACATTTTCACTCTCAGATGTGTGTTGAGCCTCATTGATCATAAGAGCAAATGTATCCCATCCGCTAAGAAATTATTTTCATAAAGAGTAATTATTAACACGAGGCGCATAGCTTTCTGAATCACAGAATGTAATGGCCACTTTCCACTGGTAATTGGCCAGAGGTGTTATATAAAGTGAATGTAGCAGAATCAACCAAGAACACATTTAGAAAGCTGAGAGAATGAACACTATTTAACAGAGAATGGTGGCATCCCCATCTACTTAAATGTGCTTAAATAGGCCTTATTTTCTCTTTCAATATTAGTAAGTCTTTGTGGAAAAAAAATATTCCAATTAGCGAGTGTGACGAACACTCCTGTTTTACAATAGTGCCTTAATTTGGCAATTCAGCAACTATTTATTAAGACCCTATGAGGTGATACATCAACCACTGGAGGAGATTCAACAGTGAATCAAACGGTCAAAATATTCCAGCCCCCACACGTCTTATATTCATTCATCTTATAGAGACAGACATAAACCTAGCTTTCCTTCTAAGTATCTGACAATAACCTTAGGAGGTACCAAATAAAACTCCCATTTTAGATTGTGAAACCTGAGGTTAGTACTATTCTTTGAAAACTATGGCCCAAACCACAGGTAGTCCTTTTAAGCTTACAAATCTCTTAAGTTGCACAGTCTCAGCTAATAGAACTTGAAGATATACTGGCCGTTTTCTGGCTAGCAAAACTCAGGGAACCCAAGAGAGTAACTCAACACACAAAGTTACAGCAAGTTTACTAGTAGACATGATTTGAGAAATAACCACCAAGCAAATTGGGGGAGGAGGCAGGGCAGACAGTCAGACAGTAAGAGAACTTGAAAGCGAGGCAGGAGAGAGACACATTAACAGAGAGAAAACCAACAGCCACCTGTTTGGTTTTTACTTGGTCTTTCAAGTAGGGATCTTATGGGTAAACAGGTAGAAGTTTGTCTCTGTCTGGGTGATGTTTGGCGGAGGGGGCTGCTTCCTGTCTTATTTGATGATTAGGTATGCAGACAGAATTTTATTTTTATTTGACGGAGGGGGCCGCTTCCTATCTTATCTGATGATTAGGTATGCAGACAGAATTTTGTTTTTATTTACTTCCTGGAGGACAGACAGCAAGATGTCTTCTCTGTCGAATTTCTCATCACTGTGATTGGTAAGCAGTTAGAAACCCAGCATTTCATCTGCGAATGTCTTAAGTCTTGGTCTGGGGATTGAAGGCTTTTACTCTGGAGAATTTTTAAAGCAGTTCTGTTTCACCTGCCTGGCAAAGAGACATATCCATCCATCCACTTACAGGAGAGCAGAAGTGACCCTTTTCATTTGGATGCATCAGGAATACTAGAGCTGGGCTGCAATATGACATGTGGCCAGTAGAGGCTGCTGTTACTCTCACATTTTGGAGTTTTGGTCCTCCCATTCTGACCAGGACCCTAAATACCTTAGATCAGAAAATGAAACAATCTCCCCCAGTTTTGTAATGACAATATTTTGCATTCAACTACAAAAGGGATATTTGTAGCTCAACCCTAAACCTAACTCATAGTTTACAAACATAGATGTGATCTCACGAAAAGAAATTGAGGCAAACCATTTGCTCTGGATATCAAAGCAAGAAGTTTCATACATTTTGTGTTCGAAATGAGTCTAATCTGGTGGGGGGAGGGGCAGTCAGAAGAAGATGGTGCACCCCAAAGAGACTACAGCACACTGTATGCAAGCTCAGTGTGAGTTGCTGGCACCACGGGGGAGTGCTGTGGCATCTGGGTAAGATCTAGGGGGGCCTCTCCTCTCTGTGTTCCCTAGCTGAAAGGAAAAGAATTAGAAAAGAAAAAAAAAAAAAAACAGAGAGTGCAGGATTAGTGAATTTATGCAAGCATGAAGCCTTGGTACCACCAAGAAAAAAATGCAGAATAAACTCACAGAGTGTCTTTCTTTTTTTTCTTTCTTTCTTTTTTCTTTAACAACATGAAAGAAATGAAAAGTGGCAGGAGAGGCAGGGTGTGTGCTTTGCCATGGGCAGCCTGGGTTCGAGTCCCAGGGAAAGGACTAGTACTATGGTGTCTCTCTTGTCTGTCTCTATTTGAAGGCAAAAGCAGAACTGAGACCGTGGCTCTGCAAAAGAAGGGGAAAAGGAGGGCTAGATGATGGTGCACCTGGTTGAGTGCACGTGTCACAATGCACAAGGACCCAGGTTTGAGCCCCCAGGTCCCCACCTACAAGGAGAAAGCTTCACAAGTGTGTCTCTGTTTCTTTCCCTCTCTATCTCCCTTTCCCTCTCAGTTTCTGGCTATCTCTATCCAATCAATCAATCAATCAATCAATAAATAAAATTTTTAAATTTTTAAAAAGGAAAGAAGGAAGAAAAGATGAAAGGAAGGAGGGAGGGAAAGAGGGAGACAAATCCATTCCTTGGAACTTAACAAAGTAACTTTCCTGAGGAAGAGTCTTCTGAGTGCGCTCCTTCTATTTTTCCGTACTGCAGCAGAACCCACAAGGCAACCTACCACCAAACGGAGAAAAAGGAAAAACTCCACCAGCAGCACCTCCAACAGCAGTGCAGGCAACACCACCAACAGCGCTGGGAGCAAGAAGAAATCTGCGGCCACCAACCTGAGTCTGTCCAGTCAGGTACCTGTAAGTCTCACTCTCCTCGCCTGCCCCTTCCCCCTCACACCTTACGGGTGGGGGGCACCCATCTCCTAAGAGAATATTCTCTTAGGAGGCTCACAGACCTTCTGGGCAGGTGGGGAGGGGATGGTGGGGTGAGGTGGGATGGGGCTGGGGGGTGTTCCATGGCTTCCCCTGCAGACTGGGAATTAGCCAGGAGTATATTAAGACTCTGTGCTGCAAGGAATCTAAAAGCCAGTAAGCGTCCCAGGCAGGAGATGTGTTAGGATGTAATTAAAATAGCACTTAGCATAGTGCCTGGGGGCATGTGAGGAGGCTTCCAATGATAGAGATTCTCTGCTCCCCTGGGAACCAGCTCCTGGAGGTTCTGGGGCTCCCCATCTTTATCTGAACAGGGCCCTTCCTGCTAGGGACACCCACCCCCTCTTATTTTAAGACATGGGTCATTAACTGCGGAGGGGGAGTCACTGAAAATGGAGATGAGTCCATTCTCCCCCTGGACATTTCATTAGTTCAGGAGGAGGGGCAGGTCCTGGTCTGGTCTTAACTCAGTTGACCCCTTGACCTCGCTCTTTCATTTCCTGTGGGGTGAGGGGGAGGTGGATCTCTCTCTCTCTCTCTCAAAGGTGTTTCTTTGGATTTAAGGAGGTTGACAGCCAAAGGAAGACCCCAGATAGAGTAAGCCGTGTAGGAACATTTTTCATTTCCACAATTTCTTCCCACAATTCTGTCCGTTCTCTAAGTCCTTCCTGGCTCAGAACTCCTCATCTTGGGATCAGACTATTTGTGGCTTTAAAATGTACCTCTCCCTTTCAGCACATCCTGTCCTTGTCCCCCTGCAGGGAGACGTGTTGGTTTCCTTCTCTCCTGCCTCTGTGTCATCACCCCATCACCGGGTGTCTGCTGTCCTTAGCACCCTGACTTTTTCAACATGCCTCATGGGTCTTTCTCTGTCTTTGGAAACGTGTCTTCTCTTTTGTGGCTTCCCTCCCTGATATGATTTTACTGTTTCCCCCTCTCTCACATTGTCCCCTCCCTCTTGGTCCTCTGTCCTCATCCTGACTGCTCGTGTCCCATCTCTCCATGTGAGAACCTCTTCCACTTGGAGACTCACCACTGATTTTGATTTCCAATAGTGTCTCTCAAACCTCTCTCCATTCCTTCCTTCCCCCACCCCCTCCACTTTTCATTGCTTAGTTCTCTTTGTCTACAACTAATGCCACCAGTCCCTGGGAAATACCCAAGTCATGGCAATTGAGAGACAGAGACAGAAACAGAGAGAGATTCATATCATTGCATTAGAAAGAATAATTGTAGGGCCAGGTGGTGGTGTATCTGACTAAGCACACATATACTATGTGCAAGGACCCAGGTTCAAGCCCCCGCTCCCCACCTGCAGGGGGGGGGACACTTTATGAGCAGTGAAGCAGGTTTTCAGGTGTCTCCCTATCTTCCACTCCCCTCTCAATGTCTCTCTGTTCTATATAATAAGAATAGAAAGAGAAATAAAGAAAGGAAGGAAGGAAGGAAGGAAGGATGGATGAATGAATGAGCCCCAGGAACAATAGATTCATAATGCAGGCACTGAGCCCCCAGGATAACCCTGGTGGTGAGAAAGAAAGAAAGATAGATGGAGGGAGAAAGGAAGGAATGTAGGTTGGTTCCAGGGCCAGGTGGTGGAGCACCTGGTTGATCACACATGTTACTATGCTCAAGGGCCAAGGTTCAAGCCCCCATCCCCACCTACAGAGAAAAGCTTCAGGAGTGTTGAAGCAGAACTCAGGTGTCTCTTCATCTGTATCTTCTGTCTCCCTCTTCCATGTCAGCTTCTCTCTCTATAAGAAAGAAAGGAAAGTGCGGAGGGTAGATAGCATAATGGTTATGCAAACAGACTCTCATGCCTGAGGCTCCAAAGTTCCAGGTTCAATCTCCTGCACCACCATAAGCCAGAGCTGAACAGTGCTCTGATAAAAAATAATAAAATAAATAATAAATAAAGGAAGGAAGGATAGAGGGATGGAAGAAAAGAAAGGAAAGGAGGGTCCTGGGTTGCACAATCTGACTGTGATGAATAGACCTTTTTCATTTTAAGACCTCTGGAAATGTTATTTAGGACACCAAGGCTGCCTTTTTTTCACTGAACAAGACTAATCACCTTTGAATAGTAAGGGGCAGAAGAACTAAAGGAAACAGTCTTTTTATTAAGATGCCAGTAATCTATGTCCAGTCCTAGTTAGTTCAGAAAATATACCGAGAAAGGAATCCATTCCAAATGTGCACGTATACTCACCCAACCCTGGAGCTGCGGAAATGAATTGTTGTATGTTTTTTCTCAGAAGTGAGGAAGGTATATTGTGAAGCATTCAAGGACTGCTCCATAGCCAATAAAGGCAGAGTAAATGCAGGAATTCAGACTAGTTCAACAAGTGTTTTCTGAGTCCCAACCTTGTAGTGCACTATCGTATGTATTAGGAAGACCAAGATTTAAAGAGAAAACAAGGGGGTTGGGGTAAGGCCTATTGAGGAGTTCAATGTCAAGTAAACAACAGTGGAAGATATCCTCTCCCTCTGGTCAGCTCAGGCTCCTATGTCATCTACAGAAAACTGTTGAAAAGGATTCTGAAGCCTACAGTTGTAGGTCATCCATTAGTGATGTCTGCCAAGTGTAGAGGTTGGGAGCACACTTGAGTTTATCTGGTCTAGTCAGTTATTTCCCTGTGATTTTAATGTGTGTGTGCATGTGCGTGTGTGTGTGTGTTTATGTAAGGAAGAGAGAGAGAGCAGAATTCTACTCCATCCTTTATGATATCCTATTTGTTTGCTTGCTATCTTTCTTGTCATTATGAGACATCAGGGACTGAACTCAAGACCTCGGGCATACAAGGCATATGTACCATGTCACTGAACCACCTCTATTTTTAATTTTTTTAAAAAATTTTTCTACTCCATTTTCTCTTTTTCCTCCAAAACGATAACTGCACTGTTTCGTAAAAGACAATTGTGTTAGGACTTGTGTATATTTAAGTTTTATTTATTTGGCATGAGAGAGACATCCAAGAACCACTCTGATACATGCATAGGGCATCAGAAATCAAACTGGAAGCCTCAGATATGCAAGTCCTGGGCTCTAGCAGCTGAACTATTTTCCCAGTCACTCAAGAGGATTTCTACTGAGTTGAGACCCTTGAGATGTTGTGAGAACAAAACACAAGAAAGGAAGGAGAATAAGTAGTTGGGGAGATAGCATAGCAGAAAGCACCAGACTTGACTTCCTGAGACCCAGAGGTCCTGAGTTCAATTCCTGCTCTGCTACGTGCCACAACTGGGCAATATCCTGAGTTCTCTTCTCTTCTCTCTCTCTCTCTCTCAAATAAATAACTCATATTATTTTCATTTTATTTGACATGAGAAAAATAAATTGGGAAGGAAAGATAGAAAGGGGCTAAGAAAGAGAGAGACCTGCAGAACTACCTCATTGCTCAAGAAGATTTCCCCTTGCATGTAGGGACCAAGGGCTTGAACCTGGTTCCTTGGGCATGGTAAAATGCATTCAGTCTAGTGTGTCAATGCCTGTCCCCCCAAGAAACAACATTTTTGTGCCTCCAGGGTTATCTCTGGGGCTCAGTGCCAGCACTACAAAGCCACTGCTCCTGGGCCATTTTTATTGGATAGGACAGAGAGAAATTGAGAGGAGAGGGAGAAGTAGAGAGGGAGACAGAAAGATAGACACCTGTAGAGCTGCTTTGCCACTTGTGAAGCACCCCTTCTTCAGGTGGGGAGCCAGGGACTTGAACTCAGATCCTTGCACTTAGTACTACATGCTCTTAACCAGGTGTGCCACCATCCAGCCTCCAACAACTCTAAACTTTAAAAGAAGAAATCCTCTAAAAAGAATAGGTCATAACTTACTTGAATAATATGCTACTTGGTCAGGTCAGGACTCATGTTCAATCCTGGCCTTCACCATATTTGAAAGAAGCTTTGGTGCTGTGGTCTCTCTCTATCCATGTATCTCTGCATGTATCTCTATGAAAAGAATTTTTTAATTAAAAAAAAACATTAGAAAGTGAGAATATAGCACTTAGCCATCCCCTCACTGTGCTATTAAAGATGTTCGAAGTAAGTGAGCCACGGACGAGAGGTGGAGAATACCTCCCAGGCTTGCAAAGAATGCAAATTCCTGCGTGCACAATAGTAGACTGGGCGTCAAAATGACAAGAATCTCTGCTAGCTGGGAATGACCCCCTTCTCTTGAGCTCCCTCTGTTGCTATTGCCAGCACAGTGTCCTCCACAGGCAGAAGCGTGAACACACACCGAGTGTCACCTGGACCACAGCTGTGGTCTGCTCAGCCGTGTGCGTGCGTGCCTGGCCAGGGCTAGCCTTTAATCCTTGGATTCTGCTTCTCACTCCATGGGCAGGGGCTAGGAGCCATCCCGAACTGCAGCCTCAACCCTGGGAGGGATGGAGGAGACCTGTGTCATTCAACAGCAGTGACCCCTGCTGGCCAATTTAAGGAGAAGCATTGAGGGGCCCTGAAAGGAGTCACTTCCAGTCCTCCTCAGAGGTTGGTGGTCCTTGCACGGGGGATGAGTGAGCAGAGGTGACAAGGGGAAGCATTGGTGGCACCTCCAGGGAGGAGCAGAGGTCTGTTCACTCAGGCAGCTGAGGGCCCAGGAGTCATGCAGGGGGATCTCACCTCCTCCGGGAACCTGAGGTAGCAGAGATGGGAAGGACTCATACCCTGACTGCCAATAATGAATGTTGGGGTGGGGGGTGGGGTTGAACATGTGGGGAGTGGGGGAAAAAATGATGTCGGTCCGTGGTCACGTTGCATAAGTGTAGCCAATGGAGACTGCTGGCCAGAGCAGAGAAACACACACCTAGCTTCAGAGAAACCAGGTAGAAACGTGTGCAAAATGGTGTGAGTGAACCCAGGCATCTATGAGCATGTGAAATCTTTGCACAGGGCTCTCTGAGAGCTTGCCATCAGTTCACACAACCCCACACATGTGTGCATGTGTGCATACACACACATATACACACACACACATATGCAGGCATGATTATGGGTCTGGCTAAGAACCCATGAGGTGAACCTGGCACTTCTCTGGAATTTCAGCCTCTTCAAAGTGTCTATTCGCAGGGTTTCCTTTCCAGCTGCCCATTAGAGAAAAAAAAAAGGAGATGCCAAATATTCTACAAGCTGGGCCCGGCCCCGATTGAGATCATTCAAATCACTATTTTCATAGCACTTTTACCTCAAGTAACTGGTTTTCTGACACAATAAAAGCATCTGGAGTAGGTGAAAACGAGGCGGAAACACTCTTTGCTTGTAATATCACGCTGAAATAGTTTTCTTTTTCTTCTTCTCTGCTGAACTCCTTACCCTGTCCCAGCTTCTCTCTCTGTGACCTTGGACTCACAATCCTAATGCAGACTCACAAAACGGGCTGTCACTTCATTGTCCTCCTTCCGTCTAATGCCTGTTGCTCCCAGCCCTTCCAAGGACATCACAGAGAAGGCAGGAAGTCAGATCCACCCTGCAGCCTTCCTCTGTCCACTCTTGCCCTGACTGTCTTGTGTTGTCTTTGTTCTTAGTCCTAAGCTTGTTCTCTGAAATGTCTCACTAAGTGGCACTTTTCTCCTGCACATCTGCGGTGGGTCACACGCCAACTGCCTGGCTAACTGGGTCCCATTCCCTCCTCAGCAGAGGTCACAGTATCTGAAGTCCTTGCCTGCTGCAGAGGCAGTGTCTCCTCCATAGGTCACCTTCATGCCTACAGGTGTCTCCTTCCATATCAGTGTCACATCTGTCTCTTTATGGCCTGACAAACTGGCCCCTGCAAGCCCATACTGGACTATCCTGCCACTGAGTTGACCCAATTCCTTTGGGAGGCCTTTTTACTTCTCCTGGGATGTGTCTCCTTGAAGTTTTATTTTTGCAAACTCAGCAGCCTGTTTTGCTAGGAAACTCCGCCCTTTAGCAGTCTATTGATTATCTCCCTGTAACCTCTGGGGACCAGGATCTATCAATCACAGTTTTCCATTTCAAAATAAGCCAAAACTAATTGAGGCCTGTGTGTTGGGTGAGCACCTTCAAAGTTCTAGAATGAAGTTGGAGGGCCCCCTGGGCCTCCTCTCCAACATAAGCAACATTTCACTCCACCCCACACCCACCCCAACCCCAGGAGTCTACTTCTCCCCAGTAGAGACATCGGTCCAGGTGCCAAGGCTTATCATTGAATCTGCTCCACTGTCCAGAATCATCTGAATGTGCAGCTGAGCTGAGCCAGCCCTGCTCCTTCTAGGGCAGTTAGATGCTCTCCTGTAGTTTCTGCACTTGTAAACAGGCTGCTGTTCCCAGCTGACAGGCATCTTGCCCCATGCCCAGGCCACCGACCCACCCCTGTGCCTCCCCCTGGCCCTCCCCCCACACCCCCCACATACATGATTTTGGCCACAGTACATGGTACCCTTGTTCACATGGAAGGAAAAATTGTACTTAAGAACAGCAATGAGACAGACTCCTCTTGCTTGCTTCCACATCTGACACCGCCCCACCCCACGAGTTGAGTTTCATGGACGCAATTATAATAAGCGCTTTTTTAGCTTCCTTTCATGGCTCCAGCTGGACAGATGAGTTCTCTCTCCTGCCCAGATTGGTGGCAGGGTTGCCCGTGTGGGGATAGGTGACAGGCACCACGACAGAACAGATGGTAAATTTCAGGGCTTGTTGGCAATCAGCAGGTTTTTGCTAATGACTTAATTAGCTATGCAAATTGTCAAATCAGTGTGAACATTGTTTTTATCGAAAACTTTACCTAAATTAATTACCATCATTAAGTAGCAGAATGTCAAGGATATTGGCAGATTGAAAGGGCCAGGCTGAGGAGAGAGAAGTTTCTGTCTCCAGCTAGAAAGGGAGGTCATCACCACCCTTCCCCCCTACCCCGCCCCACCCCCAGGGAAAGGGAAAAACACAAATGCTATTGGTAATCCAGTCGAATGGACAGAGCAGAGTGTGGGCCCTTCCAGGGTCTGTTGGTTTTCCAAAACCTTAACTGAAAGCAATGGATTTTTCTTTTTCCTGGAGGGATTAAAAGTCACATACCCACTCCCCCACCTCACCTCACCTCGCCTCACCTCACCTCACTTCACCTCACCTCACCTCACCTCCAAAGGAGGTCTTACAGTCCTCTCTAAAAAAAAAAAAAAAAAAAAAGACACACACAAAAAAAAACACCCCAATGTTGACCAGTTCCAAGCTGGGATTTTTCTTAATGTGGCAACATCCATTTTTTTATTTCTACAGATTACTAGCCTTGCTGGCCCTCCAGTCTCAGGCTGCGCCCTCAGGACATAAGGCGCGTGGTTGTCCCACGCCAAGAGGCCATGTTTGTTGCCTGTAGAAATCACATTTGCGTCTCGCCCCACCCCACGCCCCCCCCAGACACTGACACGGAGACTTGGCCCCAATGTGTGCACCTGTCCCCAAACCACCCCTCCCAGCTTGTCCCACTGTTGTTTTAAAAAGCTGAGCTTCTCTCTCTCCCAAGGTTTCCCTGTAATAATGTCAGCTGCTGTTCGCAGGATGTGATGGTGGTAGGCGAGCCAACTCTGATGGGAGGTGAGTTTGGGGACGAGGACGAAAGGCTAATCACTAGATTAGAAAACACACAGTATGATGCGGCCAACGGTATGGACGACGAGGAAGACTTCAGCAATTCACCTGCCCTGGGGAACAGCAGTCCGTGGAACAGTAAGCCTCCAGCTGCGCCAGAGACCAAATCAGAGAACCCCCCGCCCCAGGCTTCCCAGTAAGAACCCTGCTGGCTTCTGTCCTTGTGAACCCACTGCCCTTAGGCCCAGGGGGTGATAGCCTGGCAGATCTGACAGGAGAGAAAGGAGAGACAGAAAAAAAAACAAAGAAAACAAAAAACAACTCTTCCCCATGCACACCTCTCTGCTCCTCCCTGCACTGCAGTGATCTCAAGTTTTGTTTTTTTGTTGTTTTTTTTTTTCACCTCTTTCTCTGTTTTCTTACTTTGTTGCCCCGTTTTATCCCATTGAAAGGAACATCCCAAATGAACTCCATGACCCCTTCCATGGAGGTCTGTCTGCACAGGGAACTCTGCGCAGATGCTGGCTCTGCCGGGCCTTTGCTTCTCCTGACTGGGTTTGGACAGCCTGTTTGTGTTGAGTTTCCTACCCCCCCACACCCCTCACCCCCCTCTCCCCTCCCTGGCTCTCCAGGAAGGCCTCAGCATCCACAGATCCTCGGTGCTCAGGATCTCACTCTTATGCCGAAGCCCAACGACAAACAACTTTTTAATATTGTAAAATATTTTCTGCTTTTGAATTTTTCCTCGCATCTGAGACTTTCTTGTTTCAGTAAAAAAAAAAAAAAAAAAAAAAAAAAAAGAAAAGACAAAAAAATCAGCCTTTTGGAAAGTGACTAACATGTACCTACACACACATATACATATATATATATTTTTTTCTTCACTTTTGCTCTCATTGGGTGGCAGTGAAGAGGGCCCAGCTGGCTAGTGTGTAGGTGAGCTCACAGCCATTGGTTCTAAAACTCCAGCTGGCTCACTTTAGCCCTGGCACTGAAACAAGAAATGTCTTCTTGCTATCAAGGACACCAACACAGACTTGTATGTAAAGAAAGGTCCTTGGCCCTGTGACAATGTATGCGTTTGTAAAACTGCTGTTGATCCAAATATTTCCAAGCCATGTAATCCGTTGATTTTTGTGGGCGGTTTAATCAATATGAACCTTTTTTTTATTATATATATATTTTTTTTGGTGCGTGTTTTCTTATTGTATCTGAGTTGGTATTTCTTTCCATAGCATATTTCTTGTATGATATTTTGTAAAAGCCCTCACCTGGGGACTTCTCTTTGGGCTGGGGAGGGGCAATTCCAGTGTATTTATGTGAAACTTTATAAGAAAACTAATTTTTCATTTGCATATTAATGCTTTTCCTCCACACTGTAAAGACACAGTGGCTTCGTGTGCTATAAAACAGCTGTATTTTATGTATGCTTTACTGATCAGTGTGCCAATAATAAACTTCGATAATGACCAAAGCACCTGTGTCTGTCTCTTTGTGGGTTAGGGGGTGCAAATATCTGCCCAGGGCCAGGAGAGCAGTTCAACCAGCAGAACTTAGGACTTGCATGTCTGAGTCTCCTGGCTCCCCAGTACCACAGGATGTTCTCTAGTTTCTCTCTCTCTTTCACATGAAACTCTCTCTTTCTCTCATGAAATAAATGGTTGAGAAGAAAGAAAGGAAGAAGGAAAGAAAGAAATGAATAAATAAATAAATAAATTTGGGCCAGGGGAGAACTCTAGGCCAGCTCTGATATTCCTCCTATATTACCATAATAAGATAGAGCTACTCAGTGCTCTGGTTAAATAAAAAGATAAATTGTGATAAACCGAACGAGCTAACTTTAGAGAGAGAGGAAGGAAGGAAGGAAGGAAGGAAGGAAGGAAGGAAGGAAGGAAGGAAGGAAGGGGAGAGAAAAGCAAACAAGGAAGAAATCCGTCTACAGTTATGAGAAGCATTGAGCTTTCATTCGTTTGCTCAAAGTTCAAATGGAGTTGAATCCTGAGCCTGAGGTCGCTTTTACAAGGTATGACCTCCTTCCTAGCTCACTGTCCTTTACCCAAGGTGCACAGGACCCCTTCTTTGTTTTAGCTGCTTCTTCTCCTTCCCCTTCCCCTTCCCCTTCCCCTTCCCCTTCCCCTTCCCCTTCCCCTTCCTTCTTCTCCTTCTCCTTCTCCTTCTCTTCTCCTTCTCCTTCTCCTTCTCCTTCTCCTTCTCCTTCTCCTTCTCCTTCTCCTTCCCCTTCTCCTCCTTCTTTTGCCCTTTAGGATTATCACTGGGGTTTGGTGACAGCACTACAAATCCACTTCTCTTGGTAGCCACTTTTTCAATTTTATTGGATAGGACAGAGATAAATTGAGAGGGGGGTAGAAGGAGAGAGAGAAAGAAAGATAGACACCTGTAGATCTGCTTCTCTGCTTGTGAAGCCTCCTCACCCCCCATCACCCTGCAGGTGGGGAGCAGAGGCTTGAGTCCCCATCCTTGAGCTTAGTACTATATGTGATTAATGGAGTACACCACTGCTCAGCAGTGGGATGGGCTTTTTTGAACAGACATAGTGTTCACTGGCTACGGAAGATGGGCAAACGCTAGAAGAAGAAGTGTTCACTAAGACACTAAGACAGAAGAGGAAGACCTAGATAGTTCTCTGTCTCCTCAGTAGTCAAGGCTTCTAGAAGGTTAGGGGGTTAGGGGAGTTGGGAGGCTGGGGGACTAGGGGACTGGGAGGTAAAGAGGGTGGGATTCCACCCACTCAGTGTTCCCTCTTCACCAAACAACTCTAGACAGGATTTCAGTTAATCCTTAGAAAACAGACATTTATAAGCCCACTTCCAAAATAGGCCAGGTCAGGGAAATGAATCAATGGTTAGAGCACAGGGTTTTACCTGCCTGTGATTCAAGTTCGTTCACAGCACCGCATGTCTCAGAATGAGTGAGCATGAAAGTAAGTCCACAGGGACCAGATGGTGCAGTGGGAACAAGATGAACGGGATCAACTCATCTAAAATAGTATAGGCGGCATTCTTCTGAAAGTCCTTCTGCACGCAGCTCACACCTCCAGCCTGCATGAGATAAAGTCTCTGGACTTTCTGTGTCATCCAGTTGTAAAATAACCTATGTTCTTGTAGACCACTAAAACAAACAGAAACATGAAGAAAAAAAAATGTGTGCCAACTACACTCCTAGCAATTCCATGCATATCTTTCTAAGATTGTTTCTTCCGTGAGCATATACATCATAAAGCTGGTCTGTTATAAAATATATGATTACATAGCCTGCCCTTGTCATATAAAATGTGATATCAGGACCTATCTCATTAGCTATTCTCTTAAAATCATGATTCTAATTTCCACATAGTGCTTCACTATTAAAATGCACCCTGTGTATTAAGCCGTTCCTTTATGACTGGTCAAAGCCGTTTAACATTTTATTAGAATTTCACGATCATTAGTACTCTGACTGAAAGGCCGATAAGCACTAGATACTCACTTATTGGGTATCTGTTCTATACACAGTAACACCTTGAGCGTTGTAAGGGATTCTTCTACGTGATCATGTCTTCAAGGAGCTTACAATTTACTTGAAACCAGAGGACAGGTGCAGGAAATGCTATCCAAGAACAAGGCTGGACATGCTCAAAGCAGCCAGGAAGCGCAGAGAATAGAAGCTCCAGGAGGTCAAAGGTATGTCACTCACACTCAGCGTGTTCAGTGTTGTACACTGCTTCTTCCTTAGGATGCAGGTACTTTTGCACCTGATGCTCAAAGAGGTTGAATAAGGTGCTCAAGGTCACACAGAGAGAAAATGCTATGGCTTGAGTTTGAATCAGTCCATGATCCCACTGACTATTCTCTTTCTGGTAAGTCAGAGAAGAACCTTTGAGGAGACAGCAGTGCCCTGCCTGAAGGTAGGCAAAAACAGTCCCCTGACGGGAAGGGCTAAGGCACAGATATACATAAGCATATCTGAGAGTCTGCTGGCTTCTTGGGATTTGCTCTCTGCCTGCAGCTTCTCTATCCAGCACGGAAGCCAGCATAACCTGTGGTCACTAAGAACACAGAGGACTTGGGAGTCTCAACCAAATACTGAAGGTGTTTAGCACTTGAGTCCCATCAGCGGGATATGACACGAAAAGTTATTAGACTTGTAAATTAAAGAAATTGATAATGTAATCCCTATGGCCCCCACTCAATATTCATTTATTTATTTTTCTTAGTTCCTACTTATCCCAGAATTTCATTATCCTGAACCTTCTTAGATAAATAGTCTTATTGTCCAAAGGGCTTCAGTAAATTTCTGGAAAATGCTTGTTCTGGAGCTAAGCAAACTATTGAAGGAGGGTGTTCTCTGTATCTTTTCTACAAGTGGATGGGCGTAGCACGTAGCTTTTGTTGTAAGTAATTATTTGTTCTTGGGGATTTGCAGATTCTTCTGTCTCTTTTTTAAATTTTTTTATTATCTTTATTTATTGGATAGAGACAGTCAGAAATCAAGAAGGAAAGGTGGAGACAGAGAGGAAGAGAAACAGAGTGACACCTGCAACACTACTTCACTACTCAGCAAGCTTCCCTCCCTGCAGGTGGAAACCATGGGGTCGAACCTGGGTCCTTGCGCATTGTAACAGGTGCACCACCACCCAGCCCCTTCTGTTACTTTCTGTGAGCAAAAAAGCTCACAAGTGAATTCAGAATTACTTTGAGTCTAGAGGATTAGCTGAAACCCAGAGGCACACATGAAAACTTTTTTTTTTTTCAGAAAGGATTTTGGAAAACTATACAATCAAGCAAATCCCCCTTTCTCCATCTTGCTGACTCACAGAGGAAGTAAGAGTATGTGTTGGGAAGACCTCAGAGGAGCAGTTCGCTGGAGAAGGGGAGAAGATAATGGTGTGAACTATTAACAATGCCTGAAAAGAACTCAAGATTTCTTGCCCTTACCAGCTCCCTCTTAAATCACAACGTTCCCAAGGCAGAGAAGGTTATGGGATTCCCATCACCGGATGACTAACTACTCCTGATTTCCTGGAACTGTCCCAGCTTCTGCACCAACAATTTCTCATTTGGGTAAACTGCT
The DNA here is from genome assembly GCF_950295315.1 of Erinaceus europaeus. Lineage (NCBI taxonomy): Eukaryota > Metazoa > Chordata > Mammalia > Eulipotyphla > Erinaceidae > Erinaceus > Erinaceus europaeus. The sequence continues at coordinate 176,993,440 of NC_080164.1, forward strand.
CAGTTCCAAGTAATTCTGTGGGTAGGGCACAAAATCAGTCATTCCGTGCCTCTCCGGCTACTTCAGAGGCTAGTTAAATAATCCAGCAAACATCTGGCAGACTGGTACTAGACAAAGGAGAGTATGTTACTGTTATCTGGACCTCCTGGAAAGTCCCAGAAAAGCTGAGAAGCTCATTCACATATCATTTTCTTAGTGGCATCGTGGTATGTTGCTAAGTATACAGAGACTGTGTTTTTTAAATGAAAAGTTTTTCTTTCCCAGAGAAGCAAATCATCTACATTCACAAGTTTAACCTTGTTACTCACTGAGCCCATGGAACCCTTAATTCACACGTGCACAAAGCTGACTCCACATCTTGAAGACCTGCAATTATTGCTTCCTTCCTATTCATATGAAACAGGCTCAGGGTTTGATTTTTCAATTATTCCTGGTTTGAAGTGACTTTCTAGTTGTCTCAATAATGGAGAAACATTGACATTTCCATTATCAAAACCAATCCTGGGAGACACATTCCAAAATGTCTTACAAAAGAGACTGAAAGAGTCTGTAGCCATCAAAGGAAGAAATATGTGTGAGACAAAGATGACCCAGAATGACTACCAGTAAAAGAGTGAGAAACTCTTATCAACTAGGCATGAAAATGCATCAGGAATTAAAGAAGCCACTTTTAGACAAGTTAAAATATGAGGTAAAAGAATTAAATTTCACATGACTACAAGTATCATAGTGTAAAGCAGAAAAACATAAAAATAGAAAGCAAGGGAGTCCGGCAGTAGCGCAGTGGGTTAAGCGCACATGGCGCAAGTGCAAGGACAAGGACCGGCATAAGGACAAGGACGGGCCCCAGGCACCCCACCTGCAGGGGAGTCACTTCACAGGCAGTGAAGCAGGTCTGCAGGTGTCTTTCTCTCCCCCTGTCTGTCTTCCCCTTCTCTCTCCATTTCTCTCTGTCCTATCCAACAACAACAACATCAATAATAACTACAACAATAAAAAAACAAGAGCAACAAAAGGGAATAAATAAATAAATATTTTTAAAAATAGAAAGCAAAAGACCATTAGAATTCACTGATTTGATTCAATCATGTTCTTAACATATTCTTCTAAGCTTTCAAAGATTAGTCAAGAAAAAAAATAAGTGCATAGAAAATCAAATGTGTACTTAATTAGAGTGATTAACTAGATTAAAATAATAGGTGCATATGTATTATTAGAATACATATATAATGTATCATCTTCTAAATAGTGCGTGCAAGGGAAAGTCTAAAACCATTTCCACAGCGCAGGAATTGTACAGGCTACAGCTTTAATTACAGAGTAATAATGCAAAGCTGTTCAACAGAAATGTAAACAAAAAAAAATTTGTAACTACTTAAAAATTCAAAATGCTCTCCTAAATAACTATTGGGTCAAAGAAGACATAAAATTAATACATGTATGCTATCTGAAAATAAGCAAACTGAAACTATTGCTCTTAAAAACTAATGGAATACTTTTCCTGTCCTATAATTATGAGTGCGATTTCTGTATACCCTTGCCTTAATTAGACAACTTTCCTGAAACACCTCATTAATTCAAATAGTTTTTCATTCCATCCTCTTGCCTTTGTTCTGTAGTGTACGCAGTCAATCTGTAAATATTGATAACTTTCTCCGTTCTCCAATAGATATATCATTTGTTTTCATTTCTATGCATGGTGTACTGACTGAAAAATAAGCTATGTAAACAGTGGTGGTGATAACAAGAAATTTGTAATGTCCCTGGCTTTAATGCCATTGATTTTGAGGATGCCCACACAACGTGATATATAGTTAAATGATATATAAAAGATAGAATCTTCTAAAATGTTCTAGTTGTGGGTTTTTTTTTACTTTTAGTTTAATTGCTAAGGGAAGTTAAATTTTTAGCAAGTACCACTTACTCAGCTAGGGAGCTCATCCAATATACTTTTCCCCCTTTTGTGCTCTTAATGAGACATACTTTATTAATTTATTTTCTTATTTTATTGTATCTTTTAATTTTTATTTATAAAAAGGAAACACTGACAAAAACCATAGGATAAGAGGGGTACAACTCCACACAATTCCCATCACCACCAGAACTCCATATCCCATCCCCTCCCCTGATAGCTTTCCTATTCTTTATTCCTCTGGGAGTATGGACCCAGGGTCATTGTGAGGTGCAGAAGATGGAGGGTCTGGCTTCTGTAATTGCTTCCGCGCTGAACATGGGCATTGGCAGGTCAATCCATACTCCCAGCCTATCTCTCTATTTCCCCAGTGGGGTGGGGCTCTGGGGAAGCAGGGCTTCAGGACATATTGGTGGGGTCATCTGCCCAAGGAAGTCTGGTTGGCATCATCTTAACATCTGGAACCTGGTGGCTGAAAAAAAGAATTAAGATCATGGAGTCAAAAAAAAAAAAACCGTTAACTAATCATGAACCTAAAGGCTGGAAAAGCTCATATGAAGAGTTGGGAGGGGTCTCTGTTTTGTAGATAGTTAGTAGTCCTATTTTAGTTATATTCCAAAGGGCCCATGACTATACTAGCTTTTTTTTTTCTTTCTGAGCCTGACATCTGATATGCAGGTGTATCCAAGTTGTTGTCTGGGGAGATGTCCGGAAAAAGGACCAGAAATCTGAATCAGGGAAGAGAGTAGCTCCCAATTATGAGAAAGGTGGATAAATATTGTTGACTGTAAACCCCATCGATTTGGTCTAATCTGAGGCCCATATTCAGCTTAGGAGCCTATGTGACCTCTGTATCCCTGTAGATCTGAGCTCACATTCTGTGGTCATCAGTAGGAACGTTCCAAGCTGCCCTAATATCAGGACCCATCTTCCTCAGGTGTAGCATAGAGTATGTTGTCCAGCCTCCGTTCAGAGGATGGAACATTCTCTACCATTGTTGATCCATGTTGAGGGTAAGGTCCTGTGGGGGGCCCACAGAGAGGTCCATTATGTTGTTCCTGATAGAGATGACCAGTAACAATGGAGAGAGTTTAACCTAAACTCTACTGGTCATAGTAAATTACTCCTCTATATGCCGTTACATTATATTATCTACTATTTCATTTATACCACATACATAAGAATTCAGTTATAGTTGCCCTTTTTTTTTTTTCAATTTTTGCCCTACCACACTGTCAAGATTTTGCTGCTGGGGCTGGGCGGTGGCACACCCTGTGAAGCACACATAGTACTGTGTGCAAGGACCCACATAAGGATCTGGGTTCGAGTCCCCAGCTCCCCACCTGCAGGGGTGGGGTTGCTTTATGAGCGGTAAAGAATGTCTATAGGTGTCTATCTGTTTTTCCTCCTCTAATCTTCCCCTCCCCTCTCAATTTCTCTCTGTCCTGTCAAAACAAACAAAAAAAGGTTAAAAATGGCTGCCCAAAGTGGTAGATTTGTAATGCAGGAAAAGAAAAAGAGAGAAAGAAAGAAAAAAAGGAAGAAAGAAAGAAAGAAAGAAAGAAAGAAAGAAAGAAAGAAAGGAAGGAAGGAAGGAAGGGAGGGGGAAAGGGAAAAAAAATTATGCTATCTTCTTAGAGTGAATTTGGAGTCCCTGTCTTTTCTGTGTTCTACCACAGTTTATAACCATATGACCCGATGGTGTTCTTTAAAAACACAATTATGTTTTTACTATAAGATATATGTTCATTTCTAATTGATATAAAAATTAATTTTCTGGGGGCTGGGTGGTGGTGCACCTGGTTGAATATACATGTTACAATGCATAAAGACCCAGGTTCAAGTCCAAGCTCCACTTGCAGGGGGGAGGCTTCACAAGTGGTGAAGCGTGTGTGCAGGTGTCTCTCTGTCTCTCTCCCTCTCTGTCACCCCTTTCCTTCTTGGTTTCTGACTTTCTCTATCCAATAGATAAAGATAATTAAAAAATTAAAAAATTAAAATAAATAAAATTAATTTTCTGCATTTTTTTGTTTCACTCATCTTAACCTTAATTCAATTTTATCTTTGGGAATTATTGAGAAGCAACTTGACTTTTTAATTTTCATTCTCTGTTGCTTGATAATGATACAATTCATACTGAGCATGTTCATCTAAATACCAATTTTGAGAATCTCTAACATTTTTATAAACATTCCCACCCATTTTAATTCAGCATTTACAAATTTACATACATATTAAAATAAAGGTAATTGCTTGGAAAATAAATGGAGTAATACAAGTGAAAGAAAACACTTGGGAGGTAATAAGCACATAAGAATGCACTACATTTAAAGTTGTGATTAATCAAATGGATTCCCCCCACTTGCTCTGAGGTCCAGCAGGCTCGGCAGTACAAAATATTCATTAGTGACAAGATCCAACAATTTGTGTCCTAAACACTGTCTATGGTCTTTCATAATGAAACAGAAAGGCAAGTGCACTTATTCAAAAGAACGCAGTGTTAATTTTTACAACAGCTTTTTTTGGGGCTGTAATTCACAGAGAATTCCCTCACCTATTGAAGACACCCAGTTCAGTGTCTTTTAGTACAGTCACAGAATTGAACAACTGTAACAACATCCAGTTTTAGAGCACTTTCCTTTTTTAAGTGTGTGTGTGTGTGTGTGTGTGTGTGTGTGTGTGTGTGTGTGATTTAATAATGACTAACAAGACTGTTAAGATCACAGGGGTACAATTCCATACAGTTTCTACCACCAGAGTTCTGTGTCCCATCCTCTCCAAATGAAACTTCCCTATTCATCATCCCTCTGGGAGTATGGACCAAAATCTTTATGGGGAACAAAGGGTGGTCCTCCCATAGTCATGAACCAGTCATCCCAGTACCAGCTCTCAGCAGCCACTAATTCACTCCCCATCTTTATAGACTTGCCAGTTCTAGACAGTTCATACAAAGGAAACTCTACAATAGGAGGCCTTCGGTGACTGCTTTCTTTCATACATTCCTTTTTATTGTTAAATAATCCTCCATGATACAAATAGACAGTATTAAGACTATTCATTAACCAAGGAACATCTGGGGTGTTTCCTTTTTGGATAATTACAAATAATGCTACTAAACTATGCATACTCACTCACGGCACCATTATTGAATATAATTTATTTATTTATTTATTATTTGTAAAAAGGAAACATTGACAAAACCATAAGAATAAGAGGGGTACAATTCCCACCAACAGAACTCTGTATCCCATCCCCTCCCCTGATAGTTTTCTTATTCTTTATCGCTCTGGGAGTATGGACCCAAGGTCATTGTGGGATGCAGAAGGTGGAAGGTCTGACTTCTTTAATTGCTTCTCCACTGAACATGGGTGTTGACAGGTCGATCCATACTCCCAGCCTGTCTCTCTCTTTCCTTAGTAGGGTAGGGCTCTGGGGAAGCAGAGCTCCAGAACACATTGGTGAGGTCGTCTGTCCAGGGAAGTCTGGTCGGCATCATGGCATCATGCTGGCATCTGGAACCTGGTGGCTGAAAAGAGAGTTAACATACAAAGCCAAACAAATTGGTGAACAATCATGGACCTAAAGGCTGGAATAGTGCAGATGAAGTGTTGGGGGAGGTCCTTCATTTTGTAGGTAGCTAGTAGGCATATTTTAGTTACAATTTCAGAGGGCCTGTGGCTATACTAGGTTTTTTTTTCCCCCTGAACCTGATATACAAGTGAAATCTGATATACAAGTGGATACAACTTATTGTCTGGGGAGAGGATGTCATGCTAGAAAAGGACCAGAAAGCTGGATCAGAGAGGAGAGTAGCTCCCCCTTATGGGGAAGGGGTACAAATATTGTTGACTATAAACCTCATCGATTTGATGTGGTCTGGGGCCCATATTCAGCTTAGGAGCCTATGTGACCTCTGCATCCCTGTAGATCTGAGCTCACATTCTGGGGTCATCAGTAGGAATGTTCCAAGCTGCCTCGATATCGACTCATTTTCCTCAGGTGTAGCATAGAGTATGTTGTCCATCCTCCCTTCTGAGGATAGAACATTCTCTACCATTGTTGATCCAAGTTGAGGGCAAGGTCCTATGGGGGGCCCACAAAGGAGTCTATTTTGTTATTCCTGATAGAGACAACTGGTAACAATGGAGAGAGGGATTTATTTGAGGTCTAGGCCCATCATGTCTGTTTGGGAATCTCGGGCTCCCAGAATAAGGCCCCAGCTGATGGGGTAGCCTGATAGTGACTAAAGAGTCATCATTAAAGTATGCCTGTCTCTTGCCCTTATTCAGCTTTTGCAGTCCTTGCTTGATAAAGTTAGCTTTGGAGTGAGTGAGAGAACTGTAATAGGAAGTAGGTGAGGAGGGTATCTAAGTGTAATTAGATACTATTCATTAGGAACTTTATACTGATTCACTGAAGACTATTGTGTGCTTTTGCTTTCAGGTATATATATTTTTTGCCCTAATGTATGGATACATGTGAACATATACCCTATCTCATAGGACCTGGTCTATATCTAGGTTTTGGTACTTTGTTAGGAAGTGAACCGCCTGGAATGGAATTAGAGAATCCTATGAAAGGAAAAGTCTCACCCGAGTAATGAGGCTGAAGGTTTGACATTCTATGCTTGAGGTCTCTGGACACAGTCTGAAGTGAAGCATGCTGAGGTGGTACTCATTGCATTGATCAGGTTGGGATCAGCAGATGCAATATCATTTGGTATGAATTGAGAGAAGCATGCTGGAGAGTGGGCCCCACTCTAAAGGTTCCAGGACTGGGGGAAATATAGGCTCTATAGAGGAAGTGGAGGTTCCTGCTGTCTTAAAGTTAAGAAGACAATAGATAGTTATTGCTATAAGCACATTATTTGACAATTGTGTTAACTTGGAAAAATTCCTTTGTTAGGATTTGCTGTATCATACACAACATCACCATAATTTATGTCCTTTGACACTATTTGTATATAGCTGTGCCACTGTTTGTTTCTGTTCTCCGTGGTCTAGGCTTTTAAGAGACTGAACATATCAAAGACTCAGCCAATGTATTAAAAAGACTCAGTCTGTGCTTTAAAAAATTTGAGGCATACAATCAATTTTCCCCTCTCATATTAATTAAATGGTGATTTATATGACTACGCTTTAATAGGAGTGTACATAAAATCCATTCCCACCACCAAAAGACTATGTCCCATCCCACCCAACCCCTGCCACCCCAGGAGCCAAACATCCCCCCTTACCCTCACCCCAGGGTTTTTCCTTTGGTGCCCTACTGCAGATTCAGTCAAATCCTGCTTTTAGTTTACCTTTCTGTTCTTCTTTCTCAACTTTTGTTTATGAGTGGGATTATCCCATACTCATAAACAGAAGCTTATCTTTATCTTTCTGACTTAGCTAACTTAACATAATTCCTTCTACCTCCATCTAAGATGGGTCAGAAAGGTGGGTTCATTGTTCTTAATAGCTGCATAGTATTCCATTGCATATATATACCACAGCTTTCTCAGCCACTCATCTCTTGTTGGGTACCTGGGTTGCTTCCAGGTTTTAGCTATTATGAATTGTGCTCCTATGAACATAGGTGTACACATATCTTTTTTGGTTGGGTGTTATGAAATCCTTGGGGTATATCCCCAGGAGAGGCATTACTGGGTCATATGGAAGGTCCATGTCTAGCCATGTGAGAGTTCTCCAGACTGCTCTCCACAGAGGCTGGAGCAATTTACATTCCTACCAGCAGTACAGAAGGGTTCCTCTGTCCCCACAGCCTCTCTAGCATTTGTTGCTGCTGTCCTTTTTTATATATGCCATACTCAAAGGGGTGAAGTGGTATATCAATGTTGTCTTTATTTGCATTTATCTGATAAGTAGCGGCCTGGAACAATTTTTCATGTGTTTTGGATCTCTTCTGTAGTGAATGTTCTGTTCATATCCTCTGCTCATTTTTGGGTAGGGTCATTTGCTTTTTGGTTGCTAAGTTTTCTGAGCTCTTTGTATATTTTGGTTATTAGTCTCTTGTCTGATGTATGGGATGTAAAGATCTTCTCCTATTCTGTGAGGGGTCTCCTTGTTTGTGTGATAGTTTCTTTGGCTGTGCAGAAGCTTTTCAATTTGATGTAGTTCCATTGATTTGTTTCTGCTTTGGTCTTCCTTGCAATTAGGTTTGCATCATCAAAGATGTCCTTGAGGTTTAGATGGGAAAGTGTTCCACCAATGTTTTCCTCTAAGTATTTGATAGTTTCTGGTCTAACATCCAAGTCCTGGCTCTGGTTGAGTTCTCTCCAGCCCAGGGAGTATGTGCCTGGGAAGAGGAACCCCCAGCAGTAGCAGTCTTATTTGCTCTTGATTTACCATTTCTCTATTGATGTGGTTTTTATTTTTCTGTTCTGTCATTCTTCAGTTGTTGTGTTTTGAGTACAAGCCATGCCATACTAAAGACCTTTATGACAAATGCAGTCACCAACTTCAGAAACTACAATAGTAGCTGAAGCAAGGATTGATGCAGTTCAATCAATACCAGTTAGCCAAACAACACCTCTAGTGCAAGAAAAAATAACAAACAGAACCAAAAGAAAAAGAAAGGAAAAGGAAAAAAGGGAAAGCAAGAATAGACAATTATGAAAATCTACTGTCCACTATAAATTCTAGGGATAGAAAGAGGAGAAAGGGAAGTAGAGAAAACACACACACACACAAACACATAGAGTCCACTCCAAGTCAAATTTCTCCCCCCAAATAATTCACAAGTGAGTATCAGGGAATTCAGAAAGCAAAAGAAGGAAGAATGAAGAAAAGAATAAAATAAAGAAAAAGAAAAAAAAAGGAAGAGCAGTGAAAGGAAAGAGCTTTTTGTTGTTGTTTGTTTGTTTTAATTAGCTAGGAGGAAGGAAAAAGGAGAGTGGTAGGAAGTGGTAGAGAGAAACAAGTTCCTCTCACAATTTGTAGGACACCCAGGAACCTAGCAATGTGAAAAACAACAACAGTTAATTTTAGTCAACCTGAAGAAGGAGCAGGGAAAATGGATATGTGTATATATTAATAGTAATAATAAAATAAAATAGAGTAAAAAACCCTAACAGTCCGTCTGCTGGTTGGACCGCTCCAAATTGGCTGCAGGCAGCCTGAGCAAATATAGCCAATTGTAAGAAGTATCCAAATAAAAAAATTAAAAAAAACCCTCCAGGTAGTCTTTCCCAGGCAGGGATGAGGCTATAATTGGTCAGGTATTTTGTCACTCAAATAGAGCTCCAGCCACTTAAAAAAAGAGAAGTTAAACAAAAAGGAAAAGGCTTGGAATGACACTCCTGGTTAATCTTGGTAAAGAAAATAGCTCAGTGGGAAGACTGCTAGAATTGGTTGTCCAGCCCCTGGGGGCTGGTTCTGGGGTGGTGGGTGAGCTCAGAAATAATCAAAAGATTTTCCTTTTTTGTCCCCCTGGCCTCCATTTGTCAGCCCAAGAGTGAGTTATGGGACTGCATTTTGGTGTCACCCTGATCAGCCCGTGTTCACCCTACTACAGACAGCCCACTCTCCTACCCTATGCAGAGAATCCCAGGTCGCAAGCTGCTGCTTTTTGGAGCTCATGGCAGCTGCTGCTCCAAAGTCACCATCTTGCCTCTGCCCCCCCTCTAAAGAATATATTTTATATTCAGTCCATTTCTGTGACTTTGGGAGAAGCACTGCAGTTTCCACTTGAGGGAAATGGGGGCATAGAACTCTGGTGGTAGGAATGGTGTAGAATTATACCCTTATTATCATAGAATTTTGTAAATCACTATAAAATCACTAAAAATAGATTACAAATTAAAACTACAAATAGTGATGCTATCACCATGCATGCACAATTGTTCTATGTTGGTACGTTTTAATCTGTCCTGGGTTTATGCTTAGGAGTAGAATTTCTAGGTCATGGGGTTCTGGGCTATTTTCCAATTCACAGTCCTACTGACTGCAAATGAGTAGTTCTGTTTCTCTATATTCGTACCAACACTGATGAACATCTAGTATTTCATTATGATCACTTTATAGCAGGAAAAGTCTGTTGATTATCAATTTGCATTTCTTTGATGGCTAAACAAGTTGAACTCTTTTATTCATATGGTTGCTGATTATTTGTAGAAACCATTATATACTTCAAGGCACAAAGATGTTTGTCTATTGTTTTGTCCACTGTAGCAGGGGCTTCACACCAGGCTGACTTTTTTTTACAGGAGAGAGAGAAGGAGAGAGAGAGAGAGAGAGAGAGAGAGAGAGAGAGAAAGAGTCAGGAGGTGTCCTCCCAACTGAGTGATCTTACCAGGCCTTTTGTTTTGTTTTCTTCTAAGAGTTTTATATTTCTAGTTCTTAGGTTTAGATCTTTAGGATTATGAACCATTGCGTTAATATTTATAGAAAATGAAATAGAGGTTCAAATTCATTCTTCTGCATCTAGGTATACAGTTGACCAGGTACTATTTGTTAAGAATAATTTTTCTACCCGCCCCCCTTTGAATTATCTTGACAGACTTGTCAGAGATCAATTGACCATAAATATGAGAGCTTTTCCCCCTGGACTTTCAATTCTATTCCATTGATTTTTATGACTGCCTTTAAACCAGCACTATACTATTTATACTGTAACTTTGTAGATAAGTTTTTGAAATCAGGAACTGTAGGTTCTCAGATTTTATTTTTCTCTTGGAGTTGTTTTGATAATACTGGGTCACTACATTTTCATTTGAACTTTAGGTCAACTAGTGAATTTCTACAGAGAAACCAGATAAAATTTTGATGAGAATAGTGCTGATTCTGTAGCTCAACTGGGAAAGAGCTATCTTCTTAACGATATAGATATTGCTGGCTAAAAATCAGGGCAGTCAACTGGGAGAATTTTTAGTGGATAAATCTATTGGATAAAAATTATTATGGATAAAAATATCTCCTTTTATATACATCAGAAGTAAGTATCCAAGAATAAAGATATAAAATGCCTAGGGATTGGAGCTGGAATATCACTCAGCCAGTAGAGGAAACACTTTCCCATATGCATACTGAAGTAGTGCCCCAACACCACATGGGAATACTGTGGATGACACCAGAGGAAGCCTCATGGAAGGTGGCATGGTGCTGTGGTATCTCTTATTTTCTTTGTCTCCCTCCCTTCCTCTTTTTCTCTCTGAAATAATAATAATATGTGCAAATTAATATATATATAGGGACCAGGTGGTGGCATGTCTGGTTGAGCACACCTGTTACAATGTGCAAGGACTCAAGTTTGAGCCCCTAGTCCCCACCTGCAGTGGGAAACCTTTGCAAGTGGTGAAGCATGGCTGCAGGTGTCTCTCTTTCTCTCTTTTCACTCTATCTCCTTTATCCCTCTCAATTGCTGTGTTGGGCTAGCATCACAAGAGGGAGAGATGACCCAGGAACCAAGCTTGTGGTGGCAGAACAATTCAAATCTTTATTCATCCAAGTTTCCTAGAGTCAGGCGGTAGCACATCTGGTTAAGCCACATGGCACAGACTACAATGGCAGGCGTCTGCCTCCCGTCTGCATGCCCGCCCTTGTGGGACTATGTGAAAGCTTGGTAGAGCTTAGGGGAGCTCTCCCATCCTTGGATGGAGGTCTGGAAAGACACCCCACTTGTTACCCTCTCTCCTTATAGAGATGAGCCAAGAGGAAATGTCTCCCAGACTCAGTTTCCCCTTGTTAGTCTCTCAAGCCTACAGAAAGCCCACAGGCCTCTCACACTTTGTTCCCTCTGCTAGCAGACCAAATGGCTGCCTGCTTGAGGGTTCACTCAAAGTTCACTATAGTCATTCAAAGTCCACATGTTTGCTATAACTTCACCTTTTAATCATAGGAGAACACACTCTATCGTACATCCCTGCCAGTACCTGGCAGTGAGACCCCATATTCTATTTCCTTGTGCTCTTTGATATCTGTGATTTACATCAAGCTTTGTTTTTCTTCTTCTCTACCTCACCTTACTGGTTTAATCCCTATGCTTTTCTCAAATACCTTTGGATAATTAACTTGCCTGCATCACAGAAACGAATTGTCTTGACCTTTATATATCTCATCAATTCTTGTCATACTAACCCCCTACCATGGGGGCAAGCTGACCTTTAAGAAACCTGCAATTTCTGACCTATGTGAAAATGTTCTTTGTTTAACTCAGTATAAGAGCCTGTACCCATCTCCAAATAAACAGATGTTTGTACCAGAATATCTCCCAATGTCTCTTTCTAATTCATGCAGTCACTAGAGATGGTGAGGGAGGGTTAGAGGCTTGCCCCCGCCCCAGTTGGAGCCACTCTATGTGAGCGCCCACACGCCCTCCTCCAGCTCAAGATACAGAAGAAACAAGACAGAAACAGAAGTGGTTTGACAGTACCATACATGGTTAGGAAGGGGGTGGAAAAAGGCAAAGGGAACCAGAAATGGTATGGACCTCCCCAGCAACTGTTGCAAGGGGTTCAACTGGCAGGATTAGCAATACCCTGCAGGGAATCAGGAAGGAAACCTTTAGTCGTTTGTAAGCTAAAGCAGAAGATTGATATGTAGATAATAAAAGGATGGGCCATAGTATCAGGGTGGAGTAGGGGGATATGGCTTAATGTTTTAAGAAATGCCAGGCTCCCAGAGTCGGGAAGATGCAGGATGTTTTTGTGGGATATGGCTTAATGTTTTAGGGGGATATGGCTTTGTTTTAGGAGGATATGGCTTAATGTTTTAAGAAATGCCAGGCTCCCAGAGTCGGGAAGATGCAGGATGTTTTACATGGCTGCCAACCTTTTCAGGTTTATGTGTCCCTCTTTCTGCTCAACCCCTCCACAGAGAGAGGGAGACTTACCTGGTGAACTCACCTCTCAGGTCAAGCTCTTCCAGGCTCCACCACATCCCCACAACCTCTCTGCATTTCTGGATGACTCTATCCAATAAATAAATAAATATTAAAATAATTAGACATATATATATAAATATATTTGAACACAGAGATCATCTTAAGTTTAAAAATATATAATCCACAAGAACAAAACAACCAACTAAGATATGGGGGGAAAAGGACACAGAAAAGTTAGAGGAATCCCTCATACAAATGGATTAGAGTGGGCTGGGGAGACAACATAATGGTTCTGCAAAAAACTTGTCATTCATGAGGCTCGGAGGTCCCAGAATCAATCCCCAGCACCATAAACCATAATTGAGACATTTTCTGGTGTGTGTGTGTGTGTGTGTGTGTCTTCTGTCTGTATCTATCTTATTAAATAATAAATAAAATATAAATAATTTTTTAAAAAATGTATTATAGTCAGACCTGATTTTAAGTCCTGACTTTAATCACCTATGCAATTTTTGAAATGGTTAATGTCTCTATTCCTTGTCAAATGAGTCCCATAATAGCACTAATCTAGTAAAATGATTTTGAGAATTGTATGAGATATTGTTTATGTATCACTTTTGGAACATGGAAAGTATTCATTAAACACCAAGCACTATTATGATTATGTTTCTATGAAGATGTAAGTGCATCTCAAATTAACATAAATATTCAATCAAAATCCCAAAATAATTTTTGCAACAAACATATTTTAAAGTACTTTAAGAAACATAGTTGACAGAACTGAAAAAAAAACTCTTTTAGAAAAATTAGAGCAATTCAGAGAGGAACTTTTTTTTCTACTTAAATCCATTACAAGCATCAAAATAAAAAAATATATACTTATGATAATTGGCAGACTGTTGAACCAGAACAGACAACTCACAAAACAAACTCCAAAACACTGAGGTGTTTCACTTGTGATATAAATAGCATCAGAAATCTAAAGATCAGGAGAAATGATTTGATATGTGGTGTCTCCACAATTAGTACAATTAGAAATTAGTAAAATTTGGGAGTTGGGCTGTAGCGCAGCGGGCTAAGCGCAGGTGGCGCAAAGCATAAGGATCCCGGTTCGAACCCCAGCTCCCCACCTGCAGGGGAGTCGCTTCACAGGCGGTGAAGCAGGTCTGCAGGTGTCTATCTTTCTCTCCTCCTCTCTGTCTTCCCCTCCCTCTCTCCATTTCTCTCTGTCCTATCCAACAATGACAACAACAATAATAACTACAACAATAAAACAACAAGGGCAACAAAAGGGAATAAATAAATAAAATAAATATAAAAAAAGAAATTAGTAAAATTTTCACAATTAACTATGTAAATTCCACAATTTAATCTAGTTTAATGGAGAAGAGGGTCTGTTATATGGACTATGAGAAGAGGTAAAATTGGAATTATTCAGCAATTACTAGAGGAAAAACAACTTTATAGAAGGTTAAGAATGAAATTTTTTAAGTAAAGGATAGGAAAGCTTCCGATGGAGGGGATGGGATATGGAACTCTGGTGGTGGGAATTGTGTGGAATTGTGCCCCTCTTATGCTACAGTCTTGTTAAGCATTATTAAATCACTAATAAAAAAACCAGTTATTTTTTTGGTGGTGTTTTAAATAGAACTAAGAAAATTTCTCATATGAAAAAAAAAAAAACACTAGAGTTCTTGCATCTCTTCTCTGTAGTTATTACAACGTGAGACATGCCAGTTGCGACACTACAGACTTCATTCTCTGAGCCCATCTTTCCACAAACTGACAGACAATGTGTGTACTGGAACTCTACTACAAACATTTTCACTTTCCAGATGGTTCACTATTCGTCTCTGTAATAAAAGGTGTTAGAGAAAAACTGGAAAACAGGATGAGGAAGAGAAAAAACATATGTTTCTTCTTCATCCTTCATTGTCATTCAAACAATAGCTCCTAACAGGGCAGGTGATTCCAATTACTTTTATAACTCCTCCCCAAAATGGAAGTATTTGTAGTAAAATGAGATTCAAGGATTAGTCAGTCTGCTTTCTCTCCTCACTGGACTGTAGTTTGAAAGCTCCATTCCCACTTTAATCACTATCATTGCCATTGTTACCATCACCTTATATCACAGGGAAAGGTAAATGTGATAATACTTTCCTGTCTAGATTCACCGTATCCAAGGTTAGGTGAACCTTCAAAACTTTTTGTTATCTTTATTTATTTACCGGACAGAGACAACCAGGAATTGAGAGGAAGGGGAAGACAGAGAGGGAGAGAGACATACAGACACCTGCAGCACTGCTTCACTACTCGCAAAGCTTTCCCCCTGCGGGTGGGGACTGGGGCCTCAAACCTGGTTCCTTGTACATTGTAACATGTATCCTCAACCAGGTGTGCCACCACCCAGCCCCCAGAACCTATATAAATTAATGTGGTGCTCTCACTAACCCATGAAATATTGTCCACATCACTCAACTCCTCTAAGTAAATTTGAGATAAAGACTAACCTCCTTGAGATCTTTCCAATTTCTCTAAGTCTATAAACATTTCTATGAAAGATTCGAACAGGTAAGTTTTAGCTGTCCAAAAATACTTTAATGTGAACCAAGAATGGCAGAAAAAGGAAAGAAGGGGTGGTCAGCATATGGGTAAATGAGTGTTTATATGAATGATCAATGAGAGATTAGATGGGTGGATTGAGTGATGAATAAATTAACAGTTAGATGGGTCAACTGATGGGATGAGATGGATAATAGATTAGATAGGCTGTAGCTATAAAACAGAGTATTGAGTGAGATAAACCAAAAAGAGAAGGACAAGAATCAGACCATCTCTCTTACAGATGGAACTTATGAAACAAACACAGAATGAGGAAGCACAAAATGAGATTTATACTGGGTGTGGTCTATTGAGACAAAGCAAATGTCTCTGGGGAAGGGGGAATGGGGATATTTCACTGATCCTGTTGGGGTTCTGGTGCATGATGGTGGAAATGGACCTAAGTTGGGGATGAGAGTATTTCTCAGGCGCCTATCACTGCAAGATGAGAAATTGTACCTACGTGTCAACAACTGTACTGGAAACCATTAAACCACCCATCACATCAAATAAAGACATGTAGAGAAAAAAAAACCCACTCAAAATGTTCTAAAATTTTTAAAAGGGAAAAATAAGGATGATAGATCGATACTAGGTAGGCCATAGGTAGATAATGATGATAGATGGAATAAACAGGTAGATAGAGAAGTAGCAGAATTGTTATGCAAAAGACTTTCATGTCTGAAGTCCCCAGGCTCCATGTTTTACTCAAAGGGGAAAAACATCTTTCCTATGAAATGGTTGGAGAAGATGAGCAAGAAATAGGACACCTTTTGTAGGAGTAGAGGGGACTGTGGGTCTTGTGTTTTCATCACTACTTCACTCAAGGCTTTTTCTCTTGATGTCAACTCAGCTCACACTGTGCAGAGTCCCTCCAGCATCCAAGGTAATCAGCTGCCATGCTCCACAGAAACCCTCCAGCTCAAACCAATCCTCTCATCTGCTAGGTAAATAATAACTAGGGACTTCTAAGAATAGTTTGACTGGCTTCCCTATTGTCATAACCTTATTCATGTGACCACCAGCCTGCTTTTTGATACCAGACTATGCCAAGAACCCACCTGGTTATGGTCAGGGTTTAAAGATCAAAATATCCCATTAAAGGAAGAACTTCAATGAAAATCAAAAGGAGAGTTGGCCCAGAACTTGCAGTTACATCAAAAAAGTTGGACAGAGTGGGGCTGGATCAGACTGTGGAGTATATGAACTTCCAAACTGAGATGAAAATTCATGTGAGTTTCTTGACTTCAATCCCAGAGCTTCTCCTCCTCCGCTCTGCCTCTTCAACTCCTGCATTCTTTTCTATCACTGTCCCAGGCCCTCCTCCCACAGGTCCTTGTTTGCCCAGTCTGTACCAATATACAGCATGTGATAT
The DNA here is from genome assembly GCF_950295315.1 of Erinaceus europaeus. Lineage (NCBI taxonomy): Eukaryota > Metazoa > Chordata > Mammalia > Eulipotyphla > Erinaceidae > Erinaceus > Erinaceus europaeus. The sequence goes on from NC_080164.1 coordinate 177,010,149, forward strand.
GAGGAAGTTCCAGAGCTGGGCACTGTGGTGGGATGAATTATGTATGTCCTGCAGGAGTATTCTGAAGGTCTAACCCCACAGTGCTTGTCAGTGATCAGTGTAACATAATATGCAAATGGAAATTTTGTAGACAACTCAATTAGCATGAAATCAAGGATAGGGCATCATCCTTATAAAAAGAAAAACATTGGGAGTCGGGCAGTAGTGCAGTGGGTTAAGCACATGTGGGGCAAAGCACAAGGACTGGCATTATTCCGGTTCGAACCCCCGGCTCCCCACCTGCAGGGGAGTCGCTTCACAGGCAGTGAAGCAGGTCTACAGGTGTTTCTTTCTCTCCCCCTCTCTGTCTTCCCCTCCTCTCTCCATTTCTCTCTGTCCTATCTAACAATGAATACATCAATAACAACAACAATAATAACTACAACAGCAATAAATAAACAAGGGCAACAAAAGGAAAATTAAATAAATAAATATTAAAAAATGAAAGAGAAACATTGGACATTGAGACGCACACAGAAGGAACATGATATGAAGACACAGAGACAGAGAAAAATACTCTATAGGCAAGGAACACCTAAGGCTACCGGAACTTAGGGAGATGCGTAGAGACAATTTCTCCTACATACTTCTTAGAAGGAACTAATTTGCCAACACCTTGATCCTAACATCTAACTTACGGGAAAATAAGACACATTTCTATGATATGAACTAGCTAGTTTGCAGTTCTTTGTTATGTCAAGCCTAGGGAATTAATATGGACATCTATGGCATTTTAGTTAAACAGACAAACATCCAGGCCTGCCATTGTCTTTGCAGCTCACGGTTACTATCACTGGATGTGCAAGTAAGATCTTCTAGTCCCCAGAGGACTTCAGTGATGGAGGGAGATAGGTAAATATAGTTCACATGGTTAGACTAGATTGGTACAAGGTCCTTAAACCAAGTAACCCTGGTTCCCAGACGATTCCAGTCCACTGTCTGCGGAATACAATCTTTGTTCGCTTGCAGACTCTGCAAGGTGTGAGCCTTACCTACCTTTGAAAAACCATCTGGTGCCCTTGACTTGAGCCTATGCACTAGACTAGGGTTAGGGGAACAGGTGTATCATCTGGATCCTGTTTGGTTGCTTCAGACGGACGTTTGTAGGGACTGTCTTTAAATTCATTTTTAAAATTTTTACTTATTGATTGGATAGAGACAGTCATCAAAAGAAAAGGGCGATAGAGAAGGAGAGAGACACCGGAAGCCCTGTTTCACCACTAGCAAAGCTTTCCCCCTGCAGGTGGGGACCGGAGACTCGAATCCGAGTCCTTGTGCAGATGTGCCACCAACTGCCCCCACCCCACCCCCACCCATAGGGAATTACTGGGAGAAGGCTCCACTGGGTTAGCACAGTTGTGGAAAGGAAGCAGCTTCTCCCATCTCCAGTCTCCGCCCACCTCCCACTTTCCACCGCCCACCTCCCACCTCCCTGCATAAGCCTTTCATCCTCACGACCTCCTGAAGGCATTGAATTCAGAAAAGAAGGGGAAAGGAGCTAGGCCAATAAAAAATAAGAGATACCTGCCAACTAAACCTGCTCTTTTTTCATCAGATGTGCTATGAGTTCCCAAACATTCTTGGATAAATGCCATTTCCACCCAAATTGGCTAGAATAGATTTCTACTGCTTGGAAACTATGAAGCTATGCAACACAGTAACTCTGCGTGCACCTAGCATATGGCGCCCTGGCTGGCCTGGCAGAACAAAGTAAAAAATCAAGAATAGCTTGTTTATTGAGCTTTTACTTTATGCTCAATACAATTCTATGATAAATACCCTAGTTAATTTTCTTATTTTATCATCCTAACAACCCTTTGAGGTCAAAATTATTTTTGCCGCCATTATACAGATCAAAACACACTGGAACACAGACATTTTAAAGATGAATCGCTGTCACCTCATCAAAGAAACAGCAATGCTTCTGCATCCCCACCTGCAGGGGAAAGCTTCACTAGTGGTAAAACAGTGTCGCAGGTGTCTCTGTCTCTCTCCCTATCAACCTCTTCCTTCCCTCTCAATTTCTGGCTGTCTCTATTCAACAGAGATAATTTAAAAGATAATAAGTAAATAAAAGCATGGTCTGTAAAACACTGAGCCTACCTGACCCTCTTGGGAAGTCTACTCACAGATGACTGGAGCTTCTTCACAGAGTCCCCTGTGTTAGTGCATTTAGGAGACATCTAGCAAACACCTGATTTGATGGAGTCATTTCACACAGCTTATCATATTCCTCTCCAGTTCAACTTTTATCGCATCGAGTCTTATTCTTCTTAAATGATCTCTGGAGGTTTGACGCATGGTAAAAAGCTTTTAAGAAACTTTATTTCAGGAGTTTCACCAGCCTCCTTAGGAAAATAACCCAGATGTTACTTTTTAAATCTTTATTCCATGAGTTAACCCTTCCGCTGCTTTCCGAGATGGGAAGAAGCAACCAGTTTTTTCCTCTGTTGGTGTTCTGCTCCAGGATCAGACATGATCAGAGTGAACCCTGCAATTCTCTAGACGATGGTAGACTTCAGTCAGCACTTTTGGCAGCTTCTTTATAAAACATTTCTCAGTTGATTTTAGTGATGAGGGGCAGCTTTTAGCCAGAGAAAGAAAATAAGGCAAGTTCACAATCTGTAGGACTTTGTTTCTTTTCTCCACCAGGATTAACCACTGGTTCTTAGTACCCGCACGACTAAATCCACCACTCCTGTCAGCCATCTTTTCCTTTATTTACTCTTTAATTTTATAAGACATGGAAAATTGAAGGGGTGCGGAGACAGAGTGGACGAGAAAGAGAGACCCTTGCAGCATTGCTTCAATACTCATGAAGCTTCCACAGGCAGGTGAGGAGTTGGGGTTTGCACTTAAGTACTTGTGCATGGTAACAGGTATGCTCAACCAGATGTGATGAAACCTGGCCCCTGTATTATTTATATTGATATCTCTATGTAGGCCTATTCTTCCACCTTGCCCCTCAGAAAAATTCAGATAAAGAAAACTCAGTCTTTCACATGAACCACCAGCCTCTTTTTCTCCCATCTGTTCTATTCTTTGATATACGCTTTGCTATTTTTTGTTTCTTTGCAAAGAACTTAACAATGGTAGATTCAGATTAGTTAGTAGCATGTAGGAAGTATATAATATCGTTCTTTTTTTTTTTTTTGCCTCCATGATTATCAGTGGTGCTGGTGCCAGCACTACAAACCCACTGCTCTGGAGGCCATTTTTTTTTCCATTTTATTGGATAGGACAGAGAGAAACTGAGAGAAGAAGGGAGATATAAACGGAGAGAGAAATATAGACAACTACAGACCTGCTTCACCGCCCCTATAGATGGGCATCTGGGGGCTAGAACCTGGATCTTTGCCATGTGTCTTTGTGCTTTATATTATGTGAGCTTAACACTGTTCACCACCGCCTGCCCCCCTCCTTCAATTTTCATAACCACCACGATGGACCCAATTGAAAGCAGATGAAGGTGAAGTTGAAAGCTGAAAATGAAGAGACCAGTCAACAGACCCAATGGAAGGTGGTTAAGGCAATGCTAGAGGGAAGTGTATAGCAATACAAAACACACTAACAGCAGCAACAATGACAACAAAACAAAGAGCAATACCAAAGCACAGGAAATCTGGAGTTATGCTTACAGGGGTCTGACTCCTGCTCTGTCACCACTGTGTGATCTTCAGTCTTCAGCATCCTCAGTGAGTTTTCTGTCTTCCTGTTCTATCAGTTATTGGTAAAAGGCATTGAATTTGCCAACCGTGATAGTTAGTTTCCTTTATACAACAATAATAATAACTACAACAATAAAACAAGGGCAACAAAAAGGAATAAATATTAAAAAAAAAAAAAAAAAAGATTCCAGGTTTGAGCCCTGGCTCCCTACCTGCAGGGGAGTCGCTTCACAATCGGTGAAGCAGGCCTGCAGGTGTCTATCTTTCTCTCCCCCTCTCTATCTTCCCCTCCCCTCTCTATTTCTCTCTGTCTTATCCAACAAGGGCAACAAAAGGGAATAAATAAATAAGTAAATTTTTTAAATGCCTTAGTTCAAGTCAGTCCTCTATTAGCTTTCTATTTTCTCATCAGTTCTCTGCTCCATTTTTTTTCTCTTTCCTTCCACCTACTTTTGGATTGCATTATGTTTATGACACAATTGTATGTTATATAATTTCATGTATAAGAAACTTGGAAGCTGGGGACTGGGTGGTAGCACCCCAGGATAAGCGCATATAGCAAAGCACAGAAACTGTTGCAAGGACCGGGGTTGGAACCTCCCCCACCCACCTGCAGGGGGGTCGCTTCTCCAGCAGTGAAGCAAGTATCTATCTTTCTCTTCCCCTCCCTATCTTCCACTCCTCCCTCAGTTTCTCTCTGCTCTATCCAACAACCGCAGCAGCTGCAGGTAGCACCAACAACAATAACAGTAATAGCAACAACAACAATGAAAAAAATATGGCCTCCAGGAGCAGTGGATTCACGCAGGCACTAGGCCCCAGTCATAACCCTGGAGGCACAAACAGAAAGAAAAGAAAAGAAGAGAAGAGAAGAGAAGGGAAGGGAAGGGAAGGGAAGGGAAGAGAAGAGAAGAGAAGAGAAGAGAAGAGAAGAGAAGAGAAGAGAAGAGAAGAGAAGAGGAAAGAAAAGGAAAGGAAAGGAAAGGAAAGGAAAGGAAAGGAAAGGAAAGGAAAGGAAAGGAAAGGAAAGGAAAGGAAAGAAGAGAAGAGAAGAGAAAAGACAGGAGCTTGCAAGCTTACACCCGTGTATCCCACCTTTGTGACTTGATTTTTAGGTATTTTGCTTTTACATACTGCTGTAGTCACATGCTTTGATTAAATAGGAAATTATGTTTTAGCAGCTGGCTTTTATTCTGAGATAATTGTAGGGTGTAAGAAATAATCCACGTATTCCAAGTAACCTCTGTCCAATTTACTTCCATGACACTACTCTGTAAAACACCTGACTCTTTTGCAAAAGTCCTGCAAGGTGTCCCTTCTTCTGAGTCTGTTTGGCTGTTTGGATGTGTGAGGGATGGGTGGGATAGCTTGTTTATTTATCTCTCGTAGTTCCTAAAGCCTTTTTTTTTTCTAGCTTAGAAATAACTAAAACAACCATTACTTGCAGGTGACATAATTATCAAGAAAGCCATGAACACTCTACTAAAAACCTATTCAGAACACATACAGTAATATTACTAGGTAGAAAAATCGGTAAACAAAAATCTGTTGCATTCTCCTTTGCACATAATGAACAGAGAAGAAAGTAATTTAATTTACAGCTGCATCTGAAAGAATTCAATACTTAGGAATACATGTAGCAAAAGAGACCAAAATAGTCCGTATAATGGAACATGCAAGATACTCTTAAAAGACATATAACCAGACATTCACAGATGAAAAGACCCTCCATGTGCAGATATAGGAAGAACTAATATAGTCAAAACATTCACTTTACCTAAGTTATTGTGTATACTTAGTGCAATCCCAATCAAAACTCCAATGGTATTTAAAGGAAATAGAACAAAAGATACTAAAGCTTATATGGATTATAGAAGACCTTGATAAATATGCCAGTCTCAAGGAAGCAAAAAGAAAATGGAAGTATCATGTTTCTGAATTTCACTAAAACATCCACACTACGATCATCATCTCTGGCATTATGCTATTCCACTGCAGAATACTATGCTCCAGTATGGTTCCGTAGCCCCCATGTCCACTTGGTCGATTCCAAATTATATTCCTCCATGAGGATCATTTCTGGAACCATCCGTTCCACCCCGGTTCCATGGCTGCCAGTTCTTAGCAACATCGCCCCGCCAGATATTCGTCAGGATGCGGCATCATCTAAGTTCATTTCTCACGTCTACGCTCGACCGGACCTGCCAATATACGCGGATATCTTCACCCACCCTGTCCAACGCTTGAAGTCTCGTCACCCAATCTGGTCCCCTACACCTACCCTGAACTTCTCTGTTCCAGTCTCTTGGAAACAGAGTTGGCAGTCAGCTGAGGTAAAGAACAAACACCTCATCACAGACCCCTGCAAGCGTCAACCTGGCTTTGACCTAGCACGTTATGATTGGGCCCTCCTCAATCGCTATCGAACAGGCCATGGCCGGTGCGCCGCTATGTTCCATCTCTGGGGAGCCAGAGATGACCCAAACTGCCCCTGCGGCTCCAGACAGACTATGACCCACATAGTCAACGACTGCCACCTCTCCAGATTCAAAGGAGGTCTCGAAACTTTACATCAGGCTCAACCTGATGCTGTTGACTGGCTACAGAAGAAGAGCAAATGCTAGAAGAAGAAGAACTAAAACATGTTATGGGCGGGAAAATGTAGCACGTGTTGAATCATATGACATGACATCACACACACATATGCACAAAAGTACCATCTGTTATGGGCTGAATTATTTCAATTCAAAATTCCAAATCTAGTACTTCATAATTTGCAGATAAGGTTTTTAAATAGGTAGTTCAATTACAATGAGGTCCTGGGTTGATTTTTATTCCAATATATTTGGTTTCTTTTTACCAAGTGCAGATGAGGACACAGACACAGGAGGAAGATCATATTCAGATTCAAGGAAAGGAAACCAAGCAGGAACGTCAGAAGAAACCAGTAGTGCTGACACCTTGATCTTAAAAATACAGCCTCCATTATTTTCATTAATGAATGTCTATTGTCTCAACAATCTAGTCAGTGATGGTATTCATATGCTAGACCTGTAAAATTAATCACTGGGGGGAGGGGGCTGAGATTAAATCTTACCCAAGTCCTTGTATAGCTGATTTTTGTCACATAGACACAGAAAGCATTCTGTAACATATTCCTTCAGCACTAGATAATGCCCAGTTCCCCATCAAGTACCTCTAGTAACTCTTTGCTTCTATCAATACATCTACAAGGATTTCTAAAAACATGTATTTAATTTCTATCATTCTCTGGGCCCAGGTAATGGTGCACCTGGTTAAACACACACATGACAGTGTGCAAGGAAGGACCCAGGTTCAAGTCCCTGGTCCCCATTGGCAGGGAGAAAGTTTCTCAAATGGTGAGGCAGATCTGCAGTGTCTCTCTGTCTCTTTCCCTCTCTATTTCTTCCTCTCCTCTCTCAATTTTTCTCTGTCTCTATCCAATAATAAATAAAGTATTACAAATAAAATAAAATAAAAATAAATTCTAGCATTCCTTTCTAATCTATTAACTAATGTTCTCTTATAAAATAGAGACTTTCTGTTTTCTCTTCATCAACTAAGGTTGTTTGGTAACACCAAAACATAGGTTTGATGGCAAAGGTAGAGTAAATGTTTAACTCTGTCCATATAATAATCAATTTTTAAAAGCAATCATTTATTTAAAAACTGCTTCAAATGATTATGAATGAGTTTTTTTTCTTTCTTAACAATCATTACAGACTCATGGGTTTCTATTGATTAAATGATTTAATCTACTATAATAATTGCTTCTTTTATGTTCAAATTCTCATAACATTTTATGATAATTTTTATGCTGGCTTATTAAACTTTGACAATTTCTTTGCTTTTTGGCACAATAAGATGTTTCTAGTTCATATTATTCCCAGACTTAGAATGTGCCATTTTTCAAAGAACCTCCATTTCCTATGAATGGATAATTATTGAATTCTTGGCCATAGAAGAGAAATAGTTGTTGCTATCATTTTCATAGATAGAGCTGGGGGGAGGGGAAGAAGTGTGTTTAAAATCATGTGCTTTATTGATATTTCAATTTTAACATTTTCTTTGTAATTATATCTTACACTGGGAACTACTTTTAAAAGTATTAATGAAATTATTAATTTCCTCTAGCCAATGCTATAAAAAACATTTTTCAGAATATCAAGAATAAATCATTTATAGAAATATTAAAATGTTCTGTACTGGTTTTTATCCTTAGAATATTTCAGACTTTAGGAGGTGGGAGGGTGAGGATAAAGAATTTTAATGGGGGTTATGGTGTAGAACTATATATACACTGTCATCTTTTTATTTGTTTATTTATTTATTAATTGTTGATATGCTTCTAGTTCTGCTTCTGGGATCTAGTTCTGCTTCTGTTACACTGCTTGACATTGTGGTCTATTTACATGGTCTTTTCTGTTACATTGGTTTGGTCTCACTCCCCCCCACCTCCGGGAGACAAGAAATGCCCCGAGAGGCAAGAGAAGCCCACAGAGGCAAGAAATGTTCTTTATCTGATAAAGCCTTGCCCACGGAGACAAGAAACACCCCCCTCAGGCCTTCCCTTGGCAGCACACTGGTTCTTGTTGCTCACTTACTTGTTACTCCATGTTTTTGCCAGTTTCTTCTTTGAAAATGCCTGTACAATATAGGTTTCTCTTCACCCCACACTCCTGATACTATGGTCAATTAGTTAAAAAGAGAAGGGGAAATTGTTGGTATGCTTCATATTGGTTTGGTCTCACTCCCCCCGCCTCTGGGAGATTGTGGTTTAGTCTTTGCCTTTTTGCGCTTCTCCCTTCTCCCCAACCCCCTATCCTACATACTTCCTGCTGTGGGAGGAGAAAGATGGAGGAGTACATGGTGTGGTGATTAGGTTGTTTGCCCGCTGGTGAATAAAGATTAAACTGCGTTCTCAGCTCAGCCGTGTGTTTCTGGTCATCTGTTACCCTTCTGTGAAGCCAGCCCGGAGAAAACAACCATTAATTTTTTTCTCTTTTGCTGCCCTTGCTGTTTTATGATTATAGTGATTATTATTGTTGTTGTTGATGTTGTTGTTGTTGGATAGAATAAAGAGACATGGAGAGAGGAAGGGAAAACAGAGAGTGAGAGAGAAAGATAGACAGGTAGTCTATCTTTCTCTCTAAAGGTAGCGCAGCTGGTTAAGCGCACGTGGAGCAAAGCACAAGGACCAGAGTAAGAATCCCAGCTGGAGCCCCTGCTCCCCACCTGCAGGGGAATCACTTCACAGGTGGTGAAGCAGGTCTGAAGGTGTCTATCTTTCTCTCCTCCTTTCTGTCTTTCCCTCCTCTCTACATTTCTCTCTGTCCTATCCAACAACAATGACAGCAATAACAGAGATAATAATAACAACTATAACAACGATAAAACAGCAAGGGCAACAAAAGGGGGAAAATGGCCTCCAGGAGCCACTAGTGGATTTGTGGTGCAGGCACTGAGCCCCAGCAATAACCCTGGAGTAAAAAAAAAAAAAAAAAAAAACCTCCAGCTGTTGAATTCAGTCTAAACAACGCCTGTACTGACTCACCCAATGCTTATGACAACTCTGCAGAAGATTTAGTAGTTGGATACTGTCAGCAGGGTAGAATATAATTCATTCAGAAGAGTGCACACCTCAGTGTTGGTGAAACCTCGGGTTTCAAGGGGGCACCAAGGGAACGCTCTGGATGGTGAAGCAGTGAAGCAGTGCTGCGATGTTTCTCCTTTCTCTCTTCTCTTCCTTTCCCATTCTCTCTCTCTCAAGATGAAAAGCCAAAACAAAACAAAAAGAATGAAATACTGAGCAATCACTCAGCAGGATCATTTATGTGTGAAGCCCTGGGTGCATGCCCTCCTGTCACCAAAACAACAACAACAAAAATATTATTATTATTTATCAAAAGGAAACATTGACAAAATCATAGGATAACAGGGGTACAACTCCACATAATTCCCACCATCAGAACTCCTTATCCCATCCCCTCCCCTAATAGCTTTCCTATTCTTTATTCCTCTGGGAGTATGGACCCAGGATTAATTGTGAAGTGCAGAAGGTGGAAGGTCTGGCATCTGTAGTTGCTTCCACGTTGAACATGGGCCTTGACAGGTCGATCCATATTCCCAGCCTGTCTCTCTCTTTCCCTAGTGTGGTGGGGCTCTGGGGAATACAAGGTCCAGGACATATCTGTGGGATTGTCTGTCCAGGGAAGTTTGGTTGGCATCATGCTAGCATCTGGAACCTGGTGGCTGAAAAGAGAGTTAACATACAAAGCCAAACAAATTATTGATCAAACATGAACCTAAAGGCTGGAATAGTGCAGATCAAGAGTTTGGGGGATCTCCGTTTTGCAGATAGTTAGTAGTCCTATTTTAGTTATATTCAAAAGGGCCTGTGACTATACTAGGTTGTTTTGTTGTTATTGTTGTTGTTGTTGTTGTTGTTGTTTTTTCCCTGAGCATGAAATCTGATATGCAGGTGGATCCAAGTTATTGTCTGGGGAGATGATGTCATGACTGGGAAAAGTATCAGAAAGCTGTATCAGGGAAGAGAGTAGCTCCTTAATATGGGAAAGGTGTATAAATATTGTTGACTGTAAACCCCATTGATTTGATCTGAGGTCAATATTCAGTTTAGGAGCCTATGTGACCTCTGCATCCCTTTAGGCCTGAGATCATATTCTGTGGTCATGAGCAGGAATGTTCCAAGCTGCCCCAATTTCAGGACCCATCTTTCTTGGGTTGTACATAGAGTATGTTACCCTTTGGAGGATGAAACATTCTCTAACTTTGTTGATCCAAGTTGAGGGCAAGGTCCTATGGGGTCTATTGTGTTGTTCCTGATAGAGATGACCAGTAACAATGGAAAGAGGGATTTATTTGAGGTCTAGGCCCATCATGTCTGTTTGGGAATCTCAGGACTCCCCAAATAGGGCCCAGCTGATGGGGTGGCCTGATAGTGACTAAAAGAGTCATCGTTAAAGTATGCCAGCCTCTTGCCCTTATTCAACTTTTGCAGTCCTTACTTTGATAAGGTTTGCTTTGGAGTGAGTGAGAGAAGTGTAACATAACAGTAAGTAGGTGAGGAAGGTATCTAAGTCTAAGTAGACACTGTTTCATTATGAACTTAATACTGACTCACTGCAGACAGTTGTGTACTCTTGCTTTCAGGTATATATTTTGCCCTAATTTATGGATACATGTGAACATATGCATTATCTCATGGGACCTGGTCTATATCTAGGTTTTGGAACTTTGTTAGGAAGTGAACCGCCTGGAATGGAATTAAAGAATCCTATGAAAGGAAAGGTCTCACCTGAGTAATGAAGCTGAAGGGTGGATGTCATCTGATGTCTCTGGACACAGTCTGAAGTGAAGCATGCTGAGGTGGTACTCATTGCATTGATTAGGTTGGGATCAGCAGATGCAATATCATTTAGTATAAATGGAGAAAAGCATGCAGGAAAGTGAGCCCCATGCTAGAGGTTCCAAGACTGGGGGAAATACAGGCTCTATAAGTAAGCAGGAGTTCCTGCTGTCTTAGGGTTTAAGAAGACAATAGATAGTTATTGCTATAATCACATTATTTGGCAGTTGAGTTAACTTTGAAAAATCCCTTTGTTATGATTTGCTGTATCATACACAACATCACCATAATTTATGCCCTTTGGCATTATTTGTATATAGCTGTGCCACCGGTTGCTTCTGTTCTTGCTGGTCTAAACTTTTAAGAGAGTCAACACATCAAAGACTCAGCCTATGGTCTGTGCATTAAAAATTTTGAGACATTCAATCAATTTTTCCCCTCTCGTATTAATTAAATAGTTATTTATATGACTATAAATTAATAGAAGTATACATAAACACCGTTCCCCCACGAAAAGACTGTTTCCCATCCCTTCCTCTGCCCTCCCCTCAAAAAACTATTATTTTTATCCAATTTAGGTACAGGTGACTTGAACTAGATTTGATTTTGTTTGGAAAAAATAGAAAGCATCTTACCTTGTACCTTGATTGTGATGGAACAGGCCATATGCATTTAATTCATGTTATCGAGTTTAATTCAGAAAGACAAGTTGTGGACAAAATATTAAGTTCCTTCTCACCCTGCATTTTGAAGCAGAGAAAGAATGAGTTTCTGAGAAGCTGAGACCTGCTTAAGGCCCACACAGCCTTAAACAGTCAGGATTCAATTCAGGGAGGTCAGCTGAGAAACAGATGCTACTTTACTCTTCCATAAGCTGACTTTTTATCAAGTGGGGGAAAAAAAGAAGAAGTTATTTAAATGTGAAGATGGGCATGTGTACAGGCCAGAAAGAGTTAAAAAGATCTAGAGAAAGTGTCCAGGAAAGTATTTCTACTTTTATTGCCGTTTCTATCCATTTGAAATCTCTTTTCTCATAGGTCCCAAAACATTTGACCTCAATCTTGACTAAAATAATGATGGGAGAATTTTGATTGTTTAATTAGAAAATACAGCATACTTACTCAGAGAGTTGTCATTACCTAAGCTATACTGGTCAGAAAACTGTCTTAAGACTAGAAAGAAAAATACTTAACACTTCCCCTCTAATTTAATTGTATTTATTTTCACATCTCCAAAAATAGCCTCTCTGAAATAGCTGCTGAGAACAAATTCAAACCTAGAGGTTGGCCAAGCCTGAAAGCTATTCATCTTTCTAGTTCAGGAAATGCTCACAAGGTCATTTATAGTTTCTGTTTTCTTAAAGACTATAGCTGAGAGGATGCTTTCCTTCTCTCCTACCCAGAGTTCTCACTGTTCAGTATTTGAGGAAGCCCTCCTCTGCCCTACACAGAGAGGAGATGGGTCTGGGGTTTATAGGCATCTCACACACAACCCAACTTCCTGGAGTCCATGCCCAGGACTCAGCATTGCATGCTAAGAGCACCTCAGATCCAGCCCAACATCAGTGATCCTGAGACCTACAGTCACCTGACCTCAGTTTTTTCAAGATCTTGTGTCAGACAAAAAAAAAAAATGGTTGCTGACATGTATTATATGTTTACTCCAGGTCAGGTTCTATTTCATGAACTTGACCCCTTCATTGTTTAAAACAGTTTCTCTCACCAGATTTCACAGGTGACAATACTGAGGCCCAGAGTCACTAAAGAAGTACAGAGAAGAGTCTTGGCAATAGGTGGCAGGCTCAAGAACGAGTTTTAGAAGTATTTTGATCTCAACAGTGAATGTTTCTATGCAACAAGGATAGTAGGTATAAAAGGTTCAAAGCAGAAACCACAAAAATATAAGAGAAACCATGGGCCAGGGGATTGTGTCAGTGGCAAAGCCATGCATATGTGAGGCCTGGGGTTCAATGCCAGGCACTACCTGAGGATCAATAAAGACAAACACAAGAAAATAACCCCATGAAAAATGGGAGGAGAGCTTTATGATCCTGCTTTCTTAAGAATCATAAAAAGAAAAGAGAAAAATCTGTGTGTCATTAAATTTATGGTGAGGGGCGCATAGGGAGGTGTTTCCTCATTCTTCCTTGAGCTTTTTTGTCTTTATTTTTTTTGTTTTGTTTTGATTTTGATTTTTGTTTTTTTTTATTTTCCAGAACACTGTTCAGCCCTGGCTTATGGTGATGTGGGGGACTGAACCTGGAACTTTTGGAGCCTCAGGCATGAGAGTCTTTTTCCATAACTATTATACTATCTAATCCCCACCCAGACTGATTTTGGTTGTTGTTTGTTTTTCATTGCCACCACAGTTATTTCTGGGGCTCAGTGCTTGCATAAAGAACAATGAATCTACCTTTCCAGGTGGCCTTTTCTTCTTTTTTCTTTCTTTTCTTTTTCTTCCTTTCTTTCTTTGTTTCTTTCTTTCTTTTTTTTTTTGTAGAGATGGAGAGAAATTGAGTGAGCAGGGGGGAGAGAGAGAGAGAGAAAACAAACAAACAAAAAATACCTTCATCCCTGCATTACTGCTTTTGAAGCTTCTCCCCTGCAGGTGGGGCCCAGGAGCCTGAGCAGGAGGCTTTGTGCCTGGTAACCAGTGCAGTCTAGACCAGGAGCCACCTTTGGTGTCTTGAGCTGCTTTTAAAGTCCTCGTGGTATAGGGCTTCTCTGCAAACGTTCTACCTGTACCCAGTCCTCAGCAGTGTGACAACTGTTTTCTTCTAGCTGCTCAGACAAAAAGGCTTCTTGTTCCAACCTGCCACCGGGGTTCTGCTTATCTTCCCAAGAGACTACCTTAGAGCAAGGACAAAACACAACAGCACCTCTACCAGATAATTTGGTTGCCACTGTGATGAGTCTTTGCCTGCAGTTCAGTGTCCTGACTCTCCTAACCTCATGAGTTAAGAGCCAGAGGCTCCTTGTTCTCTCACAGCCAGAACTGTGTACCCTGCATAACTGCCAATATGATTCTGGCTCTTGGCACTCAATGGCTTCTGCCTTGTATCCCTTCTTGTCCCTTGGTCCCTTGCAAGCCCTAACCTGAGGTTAAATTGTTCCTTTTCTGCATCCCACAATGATCTTGTGTCCATACTCCCAGAGGGTTAAAGAGGAGGAAAGCTATCAGGGTTGGTATACGGAGGTCTGGTGGTAGGAATTGTGCCAAGCTGTACCCCTCTTATCCTATGGTTTTGTCAATGTTTCCTTTTTATAAATAAAAAAGAAAAAACTGTGCCTTTTCAGAAGTCTCAGCTATTGTTTGATGAGACGAGGTTAGGTAAGTTCATTGTTACCAATTCTAGTTGTTTGGGGATCAATTTTGTGACCACAGTTACTCCATGGCCACACCTCTGGAAAATTCTATTTTTCAATAAAATAATGCCAGTCTTCAAATATATTAACTTTTCTTCTGCCACCAGAATTACTGCTGGGGCTTGATGCCTGCATGATGAGTCCATTACTCCTAGTGGCCTTTTTTTTTTTTTTTTCCTTTTTCTTTTTAGAGAGAGAAAGACTTTGCAGCACTGTTCCACCACCTGCAAAGTTTTTCCCCAGTAGGTGGAGGCCAGGGCCTTAGACCTGGATCTATGTGCATGATATACATTAAACTTTTCCATTTATGCTATTTTATTGCATCCATGCATTGCATTCAATTCCCAACTGGCCAGAGTCCCAGGTCACACCAGGGAAACCTATCAGTCTAACACTCACTCCAAACTCACAACAGGCAGAACTTAAAATACTTCTAATGCTTCATAGTCCCCTCTAAGCTACTAGTTCTGGCCATCAAGGGAAGTTACTCCACTCACCCACTCACTCCCCCCAAAAAAGCCCTCAAACATTTTAATTTGAACAAAAGGGTCAGCCGGTGGCACACCTGGTTAAGTGCTCACACTACACTGTACAAGCACCCAAGTTTAAGCCCCCTGGTCCCCACCTACAGGGGGAAAGCTTCACAAACAGTGAAGCAGAACTGTAGGTGTCTGTCTCTTCCCCTCTCTACCTCTCCTCTCTTCTCAATTTTTTTCTGTCTCTAGTAATCATAAAATAAATAAAAATATTTTTAAAAGAAAGTACAAAAACCTATTTTAATTTGAACAAGTAGAATTTCTTGCATAGAAATGTTTGTCTGAGTCCCATCAGAACACAGCTCACCATATTACTTCAAAATACCTTGCGGCAGCAGGAGAAAAAAAAATGCTCAAGTGTTTTATTAAGATGAGGGCAGAAGGCAGAGAACACATCACAGAGCTCCCTGTTGGTGGGGAGAGCCACAGGAATCTTCCGCTGTGTCTTCAGCACACCTCAGTATTCCCTCCATCCCTAACTGCCTGCCACCTAACAGGTCTCCTTCCTCGAGCTGCTTGTCATTAGACCCTAAAAATAGCCATGGAAGTGTTTATGTCCAATTTGTATTGCTGAAGACTCTTCAGCACAGAATGATTTAAACAAGTAGCCCCCATGGCACACAAAAGACAGAGAAGGGGAGGCGGGTGGTATTGCAGCAGGTTAAGCTCAGATAGGGCAAAACTAAGGACAGGCATAGGATGCTGTTCAGGCCCCCCGGCTCCCCACCTGCAGGGGAGTCGTTTCACAAGCGGTGAAGCAGGTCTGCAGGTGTCTATCTTCCCCTCCTCTCTCCATTTCTCCCTGTTCTATCCAACAACAGCGATGGCAACATTAACGTCAACAACAACAACAAGGGCAACAAAATGGAAAAAAATGGCCTCCAGGAGCAGTGGATTCATAGTGCAGGCATCGAGCCCCAGCGATAACCCTAGAGGCAAGGGGGGGGGGGATTTTGTCTTAGGTACCCCTGAATCCAAAGCGTACAAGCCTTCCATTTTTTTCTAAGTATCATATATTTTTTTAATGAGTTCTTCTTCCCTTCAAGGTCACCTGTGATGTTCATTTTTATGCCAATTTCCCTGGACACCATGCTGGTTCCACAGATGGACCCATGCAGTTCAACCACACAGGCCCAAGCTGGTAACCTCCGGACAGCCTTTTCATCCATCCAATCCCCTTCGCTCTAGGAATCAGTAGGCCCCTAAATCCAGTTCAAAGCAGACCATTGTCTGGGATCTGAATTGCCCATTCCATAATCAGTTCAGATGATCCCTCTGTTTACCTGCAGATTGTCAGAAGAGACCAGGCCCCTCTGAACTGTTGTCTCTCTGATCAAAGCAAATCATTCAGCCTTGAGATCAAAGAGATGCTACCTCCCAGCTGGCCTTCTTTTCCAAATGGCGTAACTCCTGCTATCTAAGTCATAATTAAAAAATGATTCGACTCCGGAATTCTGATTACAAGATATAAATGACCTTCTCACCGGCAGGCTTTGAGCAAAGCAGTGGAGAGAGTGCTTCAGTAGTACAAGATATGCGGTAATGATCAGCCCTGTGAATCTGCAGGTCAACTTGCCTTGACAGACTCTAACCCACTAATTGGACCTAGAAATCTTGGGGGCATGCAGCATAACCCCTGTAGTAGAGGGGGTGGGGGTATGGAGCAGGTCCAATGGAGGGAATCTAGAGGTTGGAAAGCTTCAACCAGGTCTTTGAAATTTTCCCGGCTCCCACTCAGCACTGTTTGCCTGCTTGAGCTCTGAGAGGCTGTAAATTGGTGTGTAACTCGGTGCCACCCAATGTCTGTGGTAGCTCACTGAGACATGAGAATTCACTGACAGAGAATGCAGAGGAAGCCTCTTATTTCCCTGGCTGATACCATTCAGCCACACCAGAAATCTGAATCACACATGAAGGAGGAGGGTGGAGAGGCTGAGGCTTGTTTTAAAGGGTTAGAGCAGAGGGTAAGGAGACAGAACAACTTAGTTAAGTTTTTACAAAGGGGGGGTCAGGTGGTATAGCCTGGGGCCAGGTGGTGGCATTCCTGGTTAAGCGTACTCATTACACTGTACAATGACCCAGGTTCAAGCCCCTGGTCCCCACCTGCAGGAAGAAAGCTTCACGGGTGGCTGCAGATGTCACTCAGTCTCTTTCTCTCTCTCTGTTTCCTTCTTCCCTCTCAGCTTCTCTCTGTCTCTATCCAATAATAAATAAATATATTTTTTTAAAAAGATTTTGCAAAGGTGGGCAGACCAGAACAATAAGTCACATTTTTGCTAAAGAAATCATCTCAACTAAAACACAAGTAGAATGTGAACTGGAATTGGCTTGTTGCACCAAAGTAAAAGACTCTTGGGTGGGTTAAGGGGGAGAATACAGGTCCAAGAAGGATGACAGAGAACCTAGTGGGGGTTGTATTGTTATATGGAGAACAGAAATATTATGCATGTACAAACTATTGTATTTACTGTCAAATGTAAGGCATTAATTCCCCAATAAAGAAATTTAAAAAAGAAAGAAAGAAGTCATCCCAGCCACCAGGAAAATAAGACCGGTTGTTCTTGAAGATGCTGCAAGAGCTTGATCCATGCAGAAGGCACTTGCTAAAAGGTGACCAAGGACAAGAACCCTGAAACTCAGCCTGTGCAAGGGGACGTCTAAATAGCACTGGGCAAAACAAAGGCATTTGAGTGTTTTGAACCTATTCTGCAGCTGAGGCTACTGAGTCATGCTGTCACTGCAGCTAATCCGCTGATCCCTGAAAGTGAGAGACAGGACACTTTCTAAGGGGAGGTTGTATTTAACAGAAGCTGCCATGAGTGTTTTCACCTCAACTTGTCAACCACCAGGTTATTGTCACACAGATAGCTTAGCACGAAAGACCTGGACCTTGAAAGAGAGAATTTTGTGCTTCTATAATCTCCAAAATGGCCTAGCTCCTTTTTTGGTTAGTCCTGTTTACGAATTTGTGGAGAGAGAGAGAGAGACAGAGAGAGCTAGAACATCACTCCAGCATATGCAGTGCTGGTAATTGAACCCAGGACTTCACACATGCCACCGACCAAGATACCACCTCCTGGAATACAGATTTGAGAAGTAGGAAGGAAAATGGACTCTAGTTCCCTAGATCTAAGAAATAGGCAAAGTTAAGACAGTGGAAATCTCTGGTAAGGCTAGAAGATCAGTTCTTAGCACACAACCTGGGTGGTACACCCATCCCTGCTTTCCAGGACGTGGCAATAGTTCACCATAATGTGCGTGGAGGATTGCCTAAGAAGGTGCTGTTAGGACCACTGCTGACACTGTTTCCAAAGGCACTTTCATGGAGCTGCTTTTTTTTTTTTCCTCCAGGGTTATTGCTGGACTCGGTGCTTGCACCATGAATCCACCGCTCCTGGAGGCCATTTTTCCCCCTTTTGTTGCCCTTCTTGTTGTAGCCTCGTTGTGGTTATTATTATTGCCATTGCTGATGTTGTTTGTTATTGGATAGGACAGAGAGAAATGGAGAGAGGAGGGGAAGACAGAGAGGGGGAGAGAAAGATAGACACCTGCAGACCTGCTTCACCACTTGTGAAGGGACTCCCCCGCAGGTGGGGAGCCGGGGGGCTCGAACCGGGATCCTTAAGCCGGTCCTTGCTTTTTGCACCACATGCGCTTTACCCACTGTGCCACCACCCGACCCCCTGGAGCTGCTTTTTATTAGGCCTGTTTTGCCAAGGTAGAAGCAAACAGGAAGCTTCTGTGGGTTGCATAACTTGCTCAAGTTCACAGAGACAGTGAGAAACAGAGTGGCAGTTCAAGTCCTTCTAGGAACTTGGATCATACACTCCTGCTCAGAAATGTCTGTGAATTTTCATCAAAGGAATAAATGTGTCCACAAAAATGAATTTAAAAAATGGCTGGCGCCTTTCTCTGGGCACAGCCCCAGTTTCTTTTACCAGACCAACAACCTAGGTCATTAGAGTCCTTCTATTATATAAGGGTGTTGGGTAATTGTGCAGATACCCTTAGGGTATCACCCATTCCCACTAGAGCTGAAACCCTAGCTTCCCAGAGTGCCTTGGTGTTGAGTAATTGTGCAGATACCCTCAGGGTATCACCCATTCCCACTAGAGCTGAAACCCTAGCTTCCCAGAGTGCCTTGTTGTCTCCACCCCCTTTCCTGGCCAATCCCATCCCTACTTGCCACTTCCAGAATTTCTCCCATAAAAGCCCTCCCACTTCTGCCTTTCTCTCTCTTGCCTTTTCCCTCCCTTAGGCAACCTGACTCAGAGGAGGGATGCTGTGCATAGCGGAAGGCGGCCATTTTGCTAGCTCCATGTGGAACCACTATGCCTACACCCAACTCTGAGGTGCCCTAGTGAATAAAGATTTGTGTTCCCACTCCGGTCTCTTCTCTCTCCCCCGCCACACAACCCGACATAAGGGAAAGTCTAGATGACCAAAGGAAGTGGTTGCTGAAGTTCTATTCGTAATTAATGGTAAACAAACCCACTGTCAACAGAGAATGAAGTGAACATTAAGGGCAATTGGAATATATATATTAAAAATCGCCAGGGCCAGTGCTACTCAGGGTATAGAATAAGAATTCAATAGTAATTTGAAATAATAATGCTATTATTATGGTATATTACAACAAAAGGTCCAAAGCAGCCCAAATTACATTAGTTGAGTAAATGATGCAGTCACTTTATATAGCTTACAATCAGTTTCTGTTTTTGATGTTCAAATAGGAATTTAAGCACATCTGCTAATTATGCAAAGAATCTATATTTAGCAGTAGTAGTTGGCAGGCACTTAAAGGTAAAAGTCAATAACCGAACATGCCAGTTTCTCATCATTATGCTTTCTATTGTTAGAAAAGTTCTGGCCAAAGAAAAAAGAAATTAAAACCAAAAATCAATATTAAAAGAGATAAAAAAAAATAGATTTCTATATATCCAGAAAATTCAGTGGGATGTGGTAAAGGAATCAACATTTAATCAAATGCAGAAGTCTGAATGTAAGATAAGTTTTTTAAGTTTACCAAAAATAATATAACATTATTTTAGTTCTATCTCTAGTAGTAGCAAAAAAAAAAAAAAAGAAAGAAAGCACGACACAAGTAATTTCAGCTGTGTAATCTATGTAAAAAAGACATTGAAAGGTATGAAGAAATGAAATATAAAGAAAGATTTGGACAAGGAGAGACAAACCACATGGCTGAATATTGCAACATTTTGTAATTTTCTCAAATAAAAATGTGACATACTCCACTTTCTGAAGGGAGGCTGGGTCAGCCTACTTTACCACTTCAGGAAGATTGGTCTTAAATCAATGCAGCTTAGAATGTTCCCAGCTGTGAGCATGGACTGAGAACTCAGAATGGCAGGGACTTGGAGGTTACACAGGCTCCTGTGCTCAATAGGAATAGATATGGACCCTGGGTCAAATTGGTGTGGTAAACAGTTAATTGTATTTATATATTCTCTTCAAATTTGGGAGCTACTGTCTGCCCTAATCCAGCTTTCTTGTTCTATTCTCAACACTGACTACATCTTTCCAAGCAATATCCTTAGTCCACCTGCATTTTAACTATCAAGCTCAAGCAAAAATGACTAAAGTCATGGAGTCCTAGAAATATACCTAAAATAGACTTACTAGCTTCTAACTACCCTAAAATCCCTACTCTCATCTTCGCTACTCTTACTTCCTGGTTCCTGACTATTAAACATTTTATGCTGCTACATGTCTTAATGGCCTTTTACACACCAAGTTGCAGATGCTACTGTGATTTCAACCTGAACTCCCTGGGCAGATGACCTCATCAATGTGTTCCAGAACCCCACCTATCCAGACCCCTACCATACTAGGGAAAAATAGAAATGGGTTCGGAGTAATGGAATGACATGCCAATACCCATGTCCAGCAGAAAAGCAGTTATAGAAGCCACTTTCTGCACCTGAAAAAAAATTTGGGTCTGTATTCTCAGAGGGGGAGAAATGTTAGGGGAAGATGACCAAAGGGCTCTGAAATCCAATTCCGTCAGAACCTGGAAAGAGTAGAGCAAAGCAATAATTTGGAAGTAGGAATAGGTGTAGGTATAAATTTTAAAGGAATAGAAAGAAGGACCATAAAAAATGGACAAATATATATATACACACAGATAGGTATAGAAGTAATAGTCAACCCATATCTGTGATCTTGGGAGAACCACTACAGTTTCCAATGGAAGGAATAGGGACAAAGAATTCTGGTGGTGGGAAAGGTGTGGAATTTTACCCCTTTTACATTGTAATTTTGTAAACCAATATTAAGTCACTAATAAAAAATGTGGCATGCTATAATTTTACTAAAAATCCCAATCTGACTTTTGCAAAATGATTCTAGAGTTCATCAGTAAAAGTAAACAGAAACCTGAATATTTTAAAGGGGGGAAATAATTATACTTTGTAAAACTAAAAACAGTTAAATTTGGGGGCCAAGCAGTGGTGCAGTTGGTTAAGAGCACACATTACAGTTTGCAGGGAGGGACCTGGGTTCAAGCCCATGATCCCCACCTGCAGGGGGAAGGCTTCACAAGTGGTGAAGCAGGGTTGCAGGTGTCTCTCTGTGTCTTTCTCTTTATATATCCCTCTCCTTTCTCAATTTATCTCTGTCTCTATTCAGTAATAAATAAAATAAAATAAATTTTCAAAAAAATAGAGTTAAAATTTGTCACTCAAGTTAAAAAGTAGCATCAGGAACAATAACCCAGAATAAAGAAAATGATCTTAATGTATGTCCACAGTCTACTGTACAGTAAACAATTCATCACAGAATGACGGTGATTATCTTTGGAAGGTAGGAGGGTAAGGATAACAGAATGGTGGTGGTGGGTATGGTGTGGACCTATACACTGTAATCTTACAGTCTTATAATCTACTAGTCATCACAAATTTAAAAAATCTCAGAGTTGGGAAGATAGAGTAATGGTTATGCAAAAGACCTACATGTCTGAGGCTCCAAGTTCCTAGGTTCAATCCTCAGCACCACCAAAAACTAGAGCTGAGCAGTGCTCTGATATATCTCTGTGTCTTTTTATTTGTATCTCTCTCATCAAAACATAAAATAAAATAACTCATCACAACTCAATTCTCATAAAAGTCATGGTTTTTCAATAAATGAGATTGGAACAATCAACTAATACTTTCGGTGTGTGTGTGTGTGTGTGTGTGTGTGTGTCATTACCTCATACTACATACAAAAGACATTTTTTATTAGCTAGAGAATATAATACATACAAATGAAAAGTGAAAAAGGATTCAGTTTAACTTTCTTGTGTTGAAGGAAGAATGTTATCTATTATTGAAA
This sequence comes from Erinaceus europaeus, assembly GCF_950295315.1. NCBI lineage: Eukaryota > Metazoa > Chordata > Mammalia > Eulipotyphla > Erinaceidae > Erinaceus > Erinaceus europaeus. Next base: position 177,032,479 of record NC_080164.1, read on the forward strand.
ACTATAAAATACCATAATTCACAGAGGAAATGATATAGTCAAATCTTGTTTCCAGGGCACAGGAAATACCCAACCTGATCTGTACTTAGATGGTACTTGTTTACATTTTTAAAGTCACCCTCATAAACAATTACATGCAGAGCCTGGGTAGATAGTATAATGGTTGTGCAAAGAGACTCTCATGCTAGAAGCTCTAAAGTCCCAGGTTCAATCCCTTGCACCACCATATGCCAGAGCTGAGCAGTGCATTAGTTTTTTTTTTTAAATTACAATTACATGCCAATTAAACTTTTTGCAAAGTTAAAATAAAAATTTATAAACAACCAGCAGACTTAGGCAAACAATTCAACAAACGTCAGATACTCATGCAAACACACACGTTATTCAACAAAAGGAAGAAAAAGTCACCAAAAAGGGAAATGCAATCAGCAAATAAAGAATAAGAAAACACGTTCAACTTCTACATACTGTTTCAATGAACAGTTTACATTATGTCTGTATTTATTTCTATTGGATATAAATAGACATTGAAAAGGGGGAGAGAGAAAGGGAGAAAGACAGAGACATTTGCAGCACTGCTTCGCCACTCATGAAGTTTCCTTCCCACAGTGAGGACTGGGGGCTTGAACCCAAGTCCTTATGCAAGTGTGCCACTGCCCAGCCCCTTATGCCCATCTTTAAGAATAAAAACTAAAGCATCTAGTATAAGAGTAAAGTGAAATAGACATTCTCAAATAGGACTGGTGACTATTTCAAGAAGAAAGAATTTGCCAAGCAAGTTAGAAAAATGGAAATGATGTGCGTACAGTCTAAGTAGAAAGACCAAAAGCTCCAAGTCTAGAACGATTCTGGTTGATCTGGGAACCTGTGAGAAGTTCAGAGGGCTAGGCAGTGGCACATCCTGTTAAGGGCACATATCACCAACCTAGTTGGCATAAAATAAACCGTGGGAGCAAAAGTGGTGAAAATGGAGGCTGGAGGTAGAGCAACAATGTCACAGGTGTCCTCTGTAAACAGTGTCACAGGCATGAGACTTAATCCTGAGTACGATCACAGTCATTGAACCAGTTTTTAAGAAGAGTTGTTTGTGCTTAAAATAGCTCACTGGGTATGGAATAAAGAATTGTGAAGGGGCAGGAAACAATGAGGGAGGACCAGGAAGCAAGTATGGTAGCTGTCTTTTCAGTCATAATGAGCAAGTGTGGGCACCACAAAACACTGGAATAAATTATCTGATAAGGTTCCTTTTTGATCTACTCATTCGAGAATTCACTCAACATTCACTAGTGATATGCAGATATTATGGAGAAACTCGTTAAATTATTATTTGACTGTATACATAGTTCAGGTGAGTGCAGCTACTGAGTTTTTCATTCTAAAATTTTTTTTTAATCTGAACTCTCTAAGTTCACTACTTGTTCAGTCTTTCTTGATAATGTCCACCTGAGGATTTCTTACTGCATTCACTTATGTTTCTCACTAGTAAGCACGCCTTTAAAAGTCTGATTCTGACTATTCTTAATTATTCATCTATTTCTATATGTGTTTTTCTCAGTTTTGGGCCTATGGTCTGTTTCACAATCTGGACTTGTCCTGGATACCTAGTAAGTCATCTTTTTTTGCCTTATGTGTATAGGATTGGGCAGCAGCCATCATGAGCAGCACTGATAATGTAGTTTCACATCCTTGTTCAGCAAATATGTGTCCTCGCATATCCATCCATCATGGACTGAATCTACATCCTGAAACTTTGATGCTGTTCTCTGCTCAGCTTCTTGGGCTCACATGCAACAGAAATTGACAAGAGGCCACTGTATTCCCAGACAAGATTTATTAGGGGTTGAAGAGCTCAAGATTGAAGGGGTACAATGAGTCTGCACTCTGGCTTTCTCTAGAGATTCAATGCTTTGGTTTCAGAGACTTAGTAGCCTACAGGTAGTGGGGTGCATGGTTCCATTAAACAGTTTAATAAGAGACGAGTGGCTACACAATTCTCTATTTACACACAGTTCTCTGTTCTCCACAGGCACTTTTTGAATGTTATCCAGAAAGCACACTCAAGACGGTAGGATGCTTAGTACTACCACCCTACAAAGGTTATATGTGGTCAGCTTGGGCATTGATGTGTGTGCCCAGTCACTGAAAAAGTCCCAGATGAATCTACATGGTCAGCATGTTCCAGGTTTTTACCTATAAGTGCTAGTGATTAGGAGAGAGGAAGTCAAGCCTTCTCCTTGTTCGTTTCAATATTCATCTTGACCACGTGGCTTTCCTTGGCCCATGAGATGTTAGCAAGCCTAATATGAGTAGGGACTAGCTTACATGGAATTTTTTTTAATTTATTTTTTTATTTTATTTAAGAAAGGATTAATTAACAAACCATAGGGTAGGAGGGGTACAACTCCACACAATTCCCACCACCCAATCTCCATATCCCACCCCCTCCCCTGATAACTTTCCCATTCTCTATCCCTCTGGGAGCATGGACCCAGGGTCATTGTGGGTTGCAAAAGGTAGAAGGTCTGGCTTCTGTAATTGCTTCCCCGCTGAACACGGGCGTTGACTGGTCAGTCCATACTCCCAGTCTGCCTCTCTCTTTCCTTAGTAGGGTGGGTCTCTGGGGAAGCTGAGCTCTAGGACACATTGGTGGGGTCTTCAATCCAGGGAAGCCTGGCCAGTATCCTGATGGCATCTGGAACCTGGTGACTGAAAAGAGAGTTAACATACAAAGCCAAACAAATTGTTGAGCAATCATAGACCCAAAGCTTAAAATAGTGGAGAGGAAGTGTTGGGGGGGGGGGGGGGGTACTCACCGCAAACTCTAGTGTACTTCTGCTTTCAGGTATATATTTTGCAGTAGTTTATGGATACGTGTGAACATATGCTCTCTCTCACAGAAACTGGTGTATATCTAGGTTTTGGAACTTTGTTAGAAAGTGAACCACCTGAGATTTTTTTAAATTTTATTTTATGGTTTATCAAAGCACTGCTCAACTCTGGTTTATGGTAGTTCTGTGAATTAAACTTGGGGCCTTAGATCCCCAGACCCAACAAAAAAGTATTTTTGCATAATCATTATGCTCTCACCTCAGTCAGGAGATTTTATTTTCTTAGACTTGTACTAGCCCATTACAGGAAAATTCTCAAAACAACTGTCCCTCCTCCCCCTCCCCACAAAGAATGAGAAGCAGGTGAGAGAGATCTAAGTCAAACCTGTGGCTTAGAAACAAGAAAGACAGGCCAGTCATTGACAACCCAGAACTTTGAAACACTGCCACTAGCTGCCTTTTAGACTCAGACATGAGAAATGCATGCTGACTTCTCTTCATCATTTTAATTTGTGTGGTGGCCAGTTACAGAGAGTGTTGAGAGATATGTATTGTGTCCCTTCTTCCAGGAATTTATTTTTAATTTTATTTATTTATTTATTTTCCCTTTTGTTGCCCTTTTTTTTTTTTTTAGTGTTATTGTACTTAGTGATGTCATCATTGTTAGATAGGACAGAGAGAAATGGAGAGACGAGGGAAGAGAAAGATAGACACCTGCAAACCTGCTTCACCCACTGCTTGTGAAGTGACCCCTCCCTGCAGGTGGGGAGCCTGGGGTTCAAATCCAGATCCTTATGCTAATGGTCCTTGAGTTTTGCCCAGGAATTTCTTTGACCTGCTAGAACTTGGAAAGTTCTCCTTCATTCCTTCTTTTCAAATGCTGCTGTTTATTTTGTTATTTTTTTTCTATTTTATTTTATTTTATTTTATTTATAAAAGGAAATACTGACAGAACCATAGGATAAGAGGGGTACAACTCCACACAATTCCCACCACCAGATCTCCGTATCCCATCCCCTCCCTGGATAGCTTTCCTATTCTTTATCCCTCTGGGAGTATGGACCCAGGATCATTGTGGGATGCAGAAGGTGGAAGGGCTGGCTTCTGTAATTGCTGAACATGGGTCTTGACAGGTCGATCCATATTCCCAGCCTGTCTCTCTCTTTCCCTAGTAGGGCGGGGTTCTAGGGAATAGGAGCTCCAGGACACATTGGTGAGATTGTCTGTCCAAGGAGGTCTTGTTGGCATCATGCTAGCTAGCATCTGGAACCTGGTGGCTGACAAGAGAGTCAATATACAAAGCCAAACAAGTTGTTAACTAATCATGAAGCTAAAGGCTGGAATAGTGCAGATGAAGAGTTGTTGACACTATACTTCTACCTAGGTCATAGACCTTTGCTGTGGATGGAGGCTATTATTAAGAATTCTCAAATCATGAATCATGAAATCAGAAACATGCTCATGACATGGAATTGGTCATAGGACCACTCTCACTGGTGTAACCAGAAAACCTCTAAGAGAGCCCGGTGTTGGTGCACCTGGTTAAGCGCTCACATCGCAGTGTGGGAGGACCCAGGTTCAGGCCCCAGTCTCACCTATAGGTGGAAAATTTCACAGGTGCTGAAGCAGGCTGCAAGTGCCTCTCTGTCTCTTTCCCTCTCTATCTCCCCCTCCCCCGTCAATCTCTCCCTCTCTCTCTTTCTTTCTCTGTCTCCATCTAATAAATAACATATTTAAAAAAAGAAAGAAAAGAAAAGCTCTAAGAATTGGGGTGGGGGAGAATGAACTTGAAGGTCCGATTCCAAATTTTAAAGAAAAGCTACCCCAGAGTTGACTCCACTTAACACAGAATGTAAAAAAAAAAAAGTAGATTTTTAAAATTTCCTCAGATCTATCAATAGAAGTACCTGCATTCAAGAATTACTCCGGAACTCTTCAAAGCAATGTCTTCTAAGCACTGTCTTAAACAAGGCAACGGGCACTCAAATGAGAGAACTCAGCCAGAAAGATCTGGAACACTGTGGTGAGTTTCAGCCGGAAAGCCATGTTTGCACAACTAGACATCCCACTGATCACAAGCCTCTGGTGAGATGTCCTCCCTACAGCATTTCTCTCAAATATAAAATGTTCATTTTAGGCAGATTGCCAGATTTTCTCTCCCCTGCGCTGGATGAGAAAGTGTTCCCAGCACCCTGACCATTTGGAAAGAGAGAGAAGCCAAGATCCTATTTGAGTCCAAATGCTCGGGATTGATGGAAACATGTTTGGACGGTTTACAAAGGACAACATTATTCTTTCATTCTAACTCATATATTTGAACAGTTAAGGGAGGGGGCACTCTTCACTGCTTCTCATACCAATTCTGTGAAAACTAGAGAAGACATTTTCTCATCCTCCCCACTGAATCTGCAATATCTGTGAGGCCATTGGCATTTAAACAGAAAGAGTGCTCCTATCTGAAGCTTTGAAAGTCCTACTTATCACAATCCGGAATAGGAAGGTATTTAGAGGAAAAGTCACATTTTGTAATGTGGGAAGCTGATCTCAGCTAACTATGAAGACTTCAGCCTTGAAGGATCAGAGCAGGAGACAGGAAGAGCCGGCGAGGTAGGGAGAAAATATAAGCCATTTTCCCAACACGGGAGGTGTATTAAATATTGTCAGAAAGCAATCAGTTCTGAACGAGTTTGTGTTTATTTATTTATTGAGTTGTATGTACTAGTCATTGCTTCTTCCCTCTGGGGGCAACTAAAAGAATTACAGAAAATGGGACTGACTCATATCTTGATTTTACAGCTTAAACTACTCATATCAGATCCCATAAACACAAGCCATCTATTACATTCTCACCCATTCTCACACCCACCCATGGATCTCCATTCAATTTCCATTTATAGTCTCAAAACTCAAGGCTAAAATGGACTCCTGTATTTCTTAGCAATTACAGTAAGATAACCAGACTGAATTTCTGACTCATTACTATTTGTATATTGTGCCTATCTATACAGAGAGGAAGAGAGACAGAGAAAATATAGTCCATATTTCTCAGTGAAATAACTCCATACATTTTTTAATTCAAAAGCTATTTCTGAGTATCATGGAGAATCTTATAAAGTCTGTAATGGTCAGAGTCCCCATTCATCTCAGTCTTCTTCCCCACCAATGATTTTTGGAGAGACTTCCTCATCTACCATGATCTACTTGTTGTCCTGTCCCTGTCATCTTTTTTTGCTGATCCAGACATTGCTTTTTTCTCTACCTTTTGCATTCCACTGATGTTAGAGCTTGGAGGTCATCCTTCAGAGTTCTGTTTCATTCATTTTATGGACAGGCATTAAAGTCTAGAAAGGAAAAGTAATACCCTTCCACCTGAGGAAAACTGGTCCTGAAGTAAGTGTGGCCTAGAGTGTTCCCAGCTATGACCATGGATGGTTAGCTCGGATCAACAGGGACTCAGAGGTGACACAGGCTCCTATACTAAATATACACTAAATGCTAAATATCTATGGGCCCTGGGTCAGTTCTATGGGGTAAACAGTTCATTTTATTCATGGATTTTCTTCAAGACTGGGAGCTACTCTCTGCCCTAAGCCAATTTCCTAGCCCTTTTCTCAACTCTGACACCAACTTCTTAGACAATAATTTTGTCCACCTCCATATTAGCTATCAAACTCAAGCAAAACTTATGATAGTCACAGGCCCCTAGAACCATATCTAAAATAAACTTCCACCCTGAGATCCCTATTCACAACTGATCTATTCCTACATTTTGGTTGCTGTTGATTAATCATTTTGTCCTGCTTTATATCTTACCACCTTTCAGCCACCAAGTTGCATATGCCATCATGATTCTATCTTCACTTCCCTGGGCAGATGACCTCACCAATGTATCCTAGAACCTCACCTCTCCAGAGCTCTACCCCACTAGGGAAAGATGGAAGCAGGCTGGAGGTGTGGATCAACCTGTCAATGCCCATCTCCAGCAGAGAAGCAATTACAGACTCCAGAACTCCTACCTTCTGCACTCCAAAAAGAATAAAGAATGGAGGAGAAATGATATGGGGAAGATAACCAGAGGGTTCTGAACTCCAACTCCATCAGGACCCAGGGAGAGAAAAGAAAAAAGGGAGTGACATTTGGATGTAGTAATAGGTGTATGTGTGATTTGGAAAGGAAGAGAAAAAGGGACCACAGGAAAAAAAAAAGTGGGGGGTGGGGAATATACACAAATATAGACAGATAGTTGTAGAAATAATAGTTAACCCATATCTGCAACCTTAAGAGAATTGCTATAGCTTATAATGGAGGGATTAGGAATTCAGAACTCTGGTGGTGGGGACGATGTGGAGTTGACCCCTGTTATCTTGTCATTCTGTAAATCAATATTAAATCACTAATAAAATTAAAAGGGGGAGGGGGAGCTATTAGTTCTATTCTTAGCAAAAACTGCTCAGGGAATTATTGGATCAATTGGCATCAACATCATGCCACCAAAGACATCAGAGATACATTCTCAACTCAATTTTGTACGTCTTTCCACTATCTTGGAAGAAAATAACCTTTAGCAGCTTTCAAATGAAAACAGTCAGCATGTGTGTGATGGGTGTACAATATGCCACAGTCGCCCATGTGAGTTAGTTCAAAACCCATCATCGCCCTGGAGACACACATTCCAAAACACTTCTCTTTGTGCCTCTGGCAATAGAGTTCCACTCTCCAGACCTCCACTGCCCTGATCTCTTCATTTGTAAAATGGGAATATTGATACAGCACTCACAAAGTTCTTGAGGTATTAAATCAGAGTCAGCATTAAAGCAGTAATTAAAAAGCACTATTCATTGTGCATTCTATTTAAAATCTACTTTCCAATGAGAAAACACACACACACACACACACACACACCATGAAATGTTAAACAACCTGACCACTGTGACAAAGGTATACTGTGACAGAAATAAGATTCAAACCCCACCAGTTGGCAGCAGGACCCTGATTTCCATTCCATTCTGCTGCCTAATATGGCTCTCTGTCTCTCCTCAGAACCCGCTCTTCCACCTAATCCCTTAAGCCAATTAATATCTTGTAAACAAACCCTCTGTATTTTGCAGAAGTCTGAGGTGTGAAGACCTTTATCATCAATGATCCTAATTCAAAGTAGGAAAATCTCTCAGCTTCAGAATATAGGGCGTATCTTCAAGCATCTTTGGAACCAATTTCACCGCCCTGGTAACAATCAGTATGTTCCATTGTGATCATGCCACTGTGGGGTAGACTTAAATCTCTAACAGCCAACTTACTTTGGGATTTCCCCCACTCTGTTCAGCCATTAGTAAATCACTGCTGAGTTTCGCACAAGCATCTCTGAGCTATCCCAGCACACATGAGTCTCCCAGGCAGAGCTGAAAGCTGTGATCCCATGGTCTTATCTTGCCAAGTCTGGTATCTCCCCTTGTTTTCCCTCTTCCTCTCATAGTTTTCAAATCCATTTCCATTTTCACCAGTTCTGTAGGAAACCCTGAGCTCGACTTTGTGCAGAGGATGCCATGGATTAGACTAAAACATAATCAGCAGTGTATTTGCCCAAAGAATCTCCCAGATAAAGAGATGCAGATGATGAAAGTACAAAGAGATAAGATGGTTGAGGAAGATTTTATAGGAAAGGTAAGACTGAGATCCATCCAAGAGTTTATTCATACAACTCTTGTTCCAGAAGAAATCATTCCCTTAGAAGAGACTCTAGCATCAGCTATGGGCTAGATCCTGAACAGACCTATCCCATATTCCTCTCAGTTTTTTAACTAACACTAGGACCGAATCCAAGACCAAGACAAAACAAGCATACAAGTCCCTTGGAATATACCTAAAATAGACCTACTAGCTTTTTCCAAAATAGAGACCACCCCCACCCAAATCTTCACCTGCAGTATTCTTGCCTTTAGGTTCATGATTAGTCAACAATTTGTTTTTCTTTATATCTAGATGTTTTGGGGGTTTTTGTTTGTTTGTTTGTTTTCAGACACCTGGTTTCAGATGCTAACATGATGCCAACCTGACTTCCCTGGGCAGACGACCCCACCAATATGTCCTGGAGCTCTGCTTCCCCAGAGTCCCACCCCACTAGGGAAAGAGACAGGCTGGGAGTATGGCTCGACTTGCCAATGCCCATCTTCAGCAGGGAAGCCAGACATTCCAGCTTCTGTACCCCATAATTAACCTGGGTCCATGATCCCAGAGGGATAAAGAATAGGGTAGCTATCAGGGGAGGGGATGGGATACGGAGTTCTGGTGGTGGGAATTGCATGGAATTGTACCCCTCTTATTTTATGGTCTTGTAGATATTTTTTTATTTTATAAATATTTTTTTAAAGTCCACTATGCAGTTTCCATGTTCTAAATGATTCAATCTTACCTTTAAGGTCTTGTTGAGGATACCAAATGTCTGTGCAAATATTTAGCAACAACATGCCTCCCTTTCCTTGGAGGCACAGTCAGATGAAGACAGGCCAGTCCTATTCGTAAACAGCACTGGGTCCTTACATAGCAGCCAGCTTATCACTAACTCAGCACACTCACCCCTCTGTGTTCTGAAAACTCTTCACCCACAAGAGTGAGCACTGGCCTGCATGAGGTCAGTATTGTCATCTTCTCTTTCAAAGCAGGGAAATCTGCTACGATAAGACCCCAGCCCTTGCCTCATATTCTTCTGCTTCTCTTCAGTAAAAATAATTCTTTCTCATCTTGGAGTGGTGAGATCTGAGTCTCCAGTGGACAAGCACTGAGGGAAGGCTCCCGTGTTCACAGTGAGAATAGTAGACTGATGACACTATTACTGCTTCTACTGCTGTTATTAAGCGTTGCTTAATGGATCTGAGGCTTTATGCATGCATGATTTCACTGCTCTGTGTTGATTTTTTTTAATACAGACAGAAAGACAGCAAGAGACAGAGACAGAGTAAGAAACACCACAGCACTGAAGTTTCTCCCAATACCACAGCACTCCCAGGTGATGCTTAGGGATTCCGCACATACGGCAAAGCAGATATCCTATCCTGTAAGATATTCCTCTAACTCCCTTAATTTTATTTAATCAAACTTTGTTGTTGTTTTTCTTGGTTTATAACCAATACTATATGAGTTCCGGGAGTATTAATTCACACATGAATGTGTGTCTTTGTATCACCACACCTGCCACCAATAGCCATGTCACTATCAAAATGACCCCCTCCTCCCACTTCTCTCATATTTCGGACCCTGGTAACCAGCACAAGTGTTACAGAATTTAAATGCCCTCTCTCTCTCTCTCTCTCTCTCTCTCTCTCTCTCTCTCTGTGTGTGTGTGTGTGTGAGAGAGAGAGAAAGAGAGAGAGAGAGAGAGAGAGAATGTTTGTGTGTTCTGTCTATTTGCTTTGGTAGAACTTTCCACAGGAGAGTGAAACCGTCTGGTATTTGTTTTTAACACTGTCTGACTTAGTTGGCACAGTTACCTTAAGTTTCACCCATGTTGCAAAAGACAAAATTTCGCCTTGTTTAATAGCTAGGTAATATTCTGCTGAGCATATATCCCACGGATTCCTTATCCATTCATCTGTCAGTGGGCACTCAGGTTGGTCCCATGGCTAAGCACTATGAGAACTATAGTTATGACTAAATAAAACATTCAAATGAATCTTTTCACACTCATCAGATAAACTAGACTAATCAACTCAAAGAAAGATGCTTACTCTTCCAATACCCACCTTCTCCACTGACACTGTACCAGTGCAAACACCTCTTTTCCTCATAGACAGAAACTGTCCACCTGGTGAGAACATAGCCATTAGAGAGAGTAGGATCTAGTTAACAGAATATAAATCTATAGGTGCTATAGAAAGCCATTTTGGGCCTGCTATGTTCACAAAGAACTTCTGCCATTATTTTTTAATGCATTTGTATTAAATATCTGATCCTAGACAGTAATACCAATCTAATTACAGTGTAATGCTACGATCTATTTTTTTAAGACTCCTTAAAATCCATACATGACTGTTGGGAAAAAAAAAAGAACGAAAAGGCTATTTTGCCTCTCTAATCACTTCCGATGGAGACCATGCCTGGCTACAGTTTTAGGACTATCACAGAAAAGATTTGTGTCTTCAAGAAAGAACACAGATGAGGTATGTGGGCAGTGAGCAAACCACAGCAAGCAAGAGAGATGCAATTTAAAAAATGCAACAGAGCAGCAGGAAGTATAAAATCAAAGGTCTTTAAACAGAGATAAAAGGGCAAAGCTGACCCCTGGAGAGGCAAATATATCCATCCCAGGCTCATTTTTGCAAAGCCAGTAAGTTCCTGTTTTTTCTTCCTTCCTTCCTTCCTTCCTTCTTTTCTTTTTTTTTAAATTTTTTATTTAATAAAGGATTAATGAACAAAAACATAAGGTAGGAGGGGTTCTTTCTTTTTTTTTTTTCCCCTCCCACTTAAAAATAAAAGAATGGTCTCATTCCCTTCTGTTTCAACTAGGTGAAAAAGCATTTCCCTTTAACACTTGTCAAAGTGTTTCCTTTGCAGTTTGGGGTTGTCAAGTCAAAAAGTCGACAGAGTTTTCTTATAATATCAAAATTCGCAGGAGTGGCACAAGTTTTGTTTCTCCCTCTGTTGGAGGGATTAGTGGTTTACAGTCAACAGTCAGATCCAGTAGTTGGTACATGTCTAATATTTCTGAGTTATCCATGTAACACTCAAACCCCCCCCCCACAGGTTCTCCCCACCATCATGTTCCAGGACACATCCCCAACCCCAAAGTCCTTCACTTTGGTGCAGTACACCAACTCCAATCCAAATTCTGCTTAGTGTTTTCCCTTCTGTTCTTACTTTTCAACTTCTGTCTATGATTGAGATCATCCCATATTCATCCCTTTCTTTCTGATTTACCTCACTTAAGATGATTCCTTCAAGCTCCATCCAAGATGAGGTGAAGAAGGTGACTTCTCCATTTTTAATAGCTGAGTAGTATTACATTGTGTGTAAAGACCACAACTTGCTCAGCTACTCATCTATTGTTGGACACCTGGGTTGCTTCCAGATTTTAGCTATTACAAATTGTGCTTCTATGAACATAGGTATACACAAATATTTTTGGATGGCTGTGGCACAAGTTTTAATGTGACCAGAGAGAAACCATAGAAAAAAGTTACAGAATAGTGCTAATTTGTTAAGCTCCTAAGTCAATCTTTGATTCGCCCTAGAAGCAGAAAAGTAACTGCAATTTTCAACACATGCCTAGCATATGTAACCAGTTAGGTCATCAATGACATATATATATATTTTTTTTTTCTTCAATATGCTACATCGGAGCACATAGAGTTCCCATCAAAGAGAATCTAGTTGCAGTTCTTGGGGTATTTCACACCATAAAGGGAGAATCAGCTCTGGGGGAAATTAAAGACATTGAACATATATTTGCAGTGATCCACTCTGATTTTGAGTGCCTTCTTCTCACTCTTCTTTCCCCAGTTTTTTTTTTAATTTTCTTTTAAATCAGTGTATTGGAAGAGGGTTTAGTGGTTTACAGCACAGTTGACACATAGGTTCAATTTCTTTTCTTTCTTTCTTTCTTTCTTTTTGCCTCCAGGGTCATCACTGGAGCTCAGTAGTCTGTATTATGAATCCACGGCTCCTGGTGGCCATCTTTTTTCCATTGTTGTTGTTGCTATTATTGTTGTTGCTGCTGCTATTGATGAATAAAACAAAGAGAAATTGATAGAGGAGGGGAAGACAGAGAGGGGGAGAGAAAGACACCTGCAGACCTGCTTCACTGCACACAAAGTGATGCCCCCTGCAAGTATGGAGCTGGGGTTCGAACCAGGATCCTTGCACCAATCCTTGTGCTTTGCACTACGTACACTTAACCCAGTGTGCCCACATCCAGCTACCTGATAGGTTGAATTTCTCATCTCTCCATGATAGGTGTCTGCAAAACACTCTTAGCCCCAACTTGGGTCCTTTTCCACCATCAGGTATCAGGACCTAAAAGCCCCCTCCCACAGCCTCTGCCCTGTCCTCCTCCCCCAAAATCCTTTGTTTTTAAAATGTATTCATACAAATGTCACTGCATCTGCTGATCCCAACCTAGTCAATGCAATGTGTATCACCTCGGCATGTTTCACTTCGAACCATGTCCAGAGACTTCAGGTGTGGAATGTCAGCCCTTCAGCCTCATTACTCGGGTTCCAGATGCTACCATGATGCCAACCAGACCTCCCTGGGCAGACGACCCCAACAATGTGTCCTGGAGCTCCAATTCCTCAGATCCCTGTTCCATTAGGGAAAGAGAAAGACAGGTTGGGAGTATGGATAGACCTGCCAACGCCCATGTTCAGCAGGGAAGCAATTACAGGAGGCAGACCTTCCACCTTCTGCACTCCATAATGACCCTGGGTCCATACTCCCAGAGGAATAAAGAATAGGGAAGCTATCAGGGGAGAGGATGGGATACGGAGATCTGGTGGTGGGAACTGTGTGGAGTTGTACCCCTCTTATCCTATGGTTCTGTCATTGTTTCCTTTTTATAAATAAAAGTTATATATATATGATCTCTACCCCTCACAATTACAAAGATATTCACAAGAAAGGCTCTGGTAGTACTTACCTCATGGTAGAAGATGGTTCCTTGATATTCATTCCACTTTCCAAACCCATTTGCAGACTTTACCCTCCAGAAAAAGAGTGAGTGATACAGGCTACAGTTGAAAACCTCTGTCTGGGTGACCCCATCAATGTGTCCTGGAGCTCCACTTCCCCAGAGCCCCACCCTACTAGGGAAAGAGAGAGGCAGGATGGGAGTATGGATCGACCAGTCAATGTCCATGTTCAGCGGGGAAACAATTACAGAAGCCACACCTTCCAACCTTCTACCTTCTGCATCCCACAATGACTTTGGGTCCATACTCTCAGAAGGATAAAGAATAGGAAAGCTATCAGGGGAGGGGATGGGATATGGAGATATGGAGGTGGGAATTGTGTGGAGTTGTACCCCTCTTATCCTATGGTTTTGTTAACGTCTCCTTTTTAAAATAAATTTAAAAAATTTAAAAAAAGAGCAAGTCAAGGGGGTAGATAGCATAACGGTTATGCAAACAGACACTCCTGCCTGAGGCTCCAAAGTCCCAAGTTCAATCCCCCATACTACCATAAAATAGAGCTGAAAGTACTCTGGTTAAAATAATAATAATAAAAGAACAAGTCAATAAGTAGGATATCACTGGGGCACAGTGACTTTCTCTCTCTTTCTCTCTTGAAAGAGTGAAATAAAGAACTCCACTCCTCCCAGCACTCCTCCCAGCACCACTCCCACACATTCCAATTCAGTCCTCAAACTCCCCTACAGGTAATCTGATGAGTTCAGGAATTCAAAATCCATTGTAATTCCCCAACCTGTAAAATAGAACTTTCAATCTCTGTTACTCCCACACTGAGATGGCAAGAGGCATTTTTACTGCCATCCTGGGTGTTCTCTGCAGACTTTGAGCAGAGAGATTAAAACTCTAAACTTGTCATGTGGGGCAGACAATATAATGGTTATACAAACAGACTTTAATGTCCAAGGTTCCAAGGTCCCAGGTTCACTCTCCAACACCACCCTAAACCAGAGCTGAACAGTGTTCAAAACTCTAAACTTGTCATTTCCTTCTGTAACAAGTCCAGGAGAGTCAGAGACAGACATCAGCTCTCTGTTCTCATCCTCACTCTCATCCCACTGTTAAAGCAACCATTGCCATGACTGCAGCAGCCCACAGCTACCTACAGAGGACCTTGTAGCAATTGCTGCTATCTTGCTACTACCACTCAGAAGAATGAATGAATAAATAAATAAGTAAAATGTTAAAAGGCAAAAAAAAAAAAAAAGAAAGAAAAGAAAAGAAAACCTCTGTCTGGAGTGAAGCAATCTATGTTTTAATCCCAAGTCACACACTGCGTGCTGTCTGACTGAGGAAGAGCTAACAGTCGTCCCCAGAGCAGCCTGGTATGTTCTGACAGTCCCGGAACTATTTCTGTACAAGCAAATGGTCATTATCTCAAGTATCTGGGGATGGGGGAGCAGTACTCCTTTGCCCCTCAATTTGAACCCTTCTCTCAGGCAGTTCAGGACCTTAGGTAGTACGTGACTATTGTTTTTAGGGTAGCTAAATAATTTGAGTATCTGTACAATGGAGTGGGCCTGCCAAACTCAGGGGGCTATTAGAACAATTGAAAGAAAACCCTAGGAGTCCAAGGAGTAGTGAGTCATCAGAAAAATGCTAATCCTCTGTGCTCTGCATGTCAAAGGGACTTGGGGAACCTACTTCCCAAGCCTTTCTAGTGAAAGCTTCCAAGTCCTGCACTCGCTCCACCACAAACACACACAACCTGAGGTCCTAGTCACAACCATTTTGTAGCCAACAGATCAGAAGGCCTTGCAAATGCATAGTTCTTAACTTTGGGCAAAGCTGGTGATATTCCCGAAAGCATAAAAGTCCATGTTACTCTCTGACTTCACCCTCCCTGCTGTTTCTCCCTCCTGGCCTCCAGTATCCCTTTCATGGCTTGTCAGATCTATTCTGCAGACCATTTGAGTAAGTTGATTAGGGCCTGAGGGTGCAGCTCTGCTCTAGAATAATGAGGAGGGGAGTCAGAGAGAGAACCAGGGACAACTAATGCCTCACTCCTCTTCAAAAAAACTTTAAAAGGGGGGGGGGGGGCGGTTGGTGGCACACCTGGTTGAGCGCATGTATTACAATGTGTAAGGACAAGAACCCTGGGTTAAGCCTCTGGTTCCCACCTGCAGGGGGAAACCTTCATGAGTGGTGAAGCAGAGCTGCAGGTGTCTCTCTATCTCTCTCCCTCTCTATCACCCCCTTCCCTCTTGATTTCTGGCTGTCTCTATCCAATAAACAAGGATAATAATTTTTTTTAAATGATGATTTGGGCTTAGTTATGCTGTCTTTTAATGTCCTCTAGTCACTCAAACCCAAAAGCATAAGCCCAAACTAATGGCTCACACAGATTCTTTTCAAACAATCTATTCTCACTGAATAATGTTCTTTGTCTTACAAGAAAAACTTGTGCAGTATTCCTTATGAAGGTATGTCTCCTTGATTGGCATAATTAATTTTTTAAATGTCCTTATTGGGGGATTAATGTTTTACAGTCAACAGTAAAATACAATAGTTGGTACATGCATAATAACATTTCTCCCCCCTCCTAGGTCCTCCTCCACCATCATGTTCCAGGACCTGAACTCTCTCCCTACCCCCACCCCAGAGTCTTTTACTTTGGTGCAATACATCAACTCCAATCCAAGTTCTGTTCAGTGATTTCCCTTCTGATCTTTCACATAATTAAAAATTTCTATTCAGAGGAACTCTATAAAGGCCAAGAGCCAGTTAGAACTTCCCTTCTCAAACTGAGTAAAGAAATTAAAGAGCTCTTTGCCTAATTTGTTTTTACATTATTCCTTTCTTTTTAATTCTTGTTCTTTTTAAAAATTTATTTATTTATTATTGGGTACAGACAGAGAGAAATTGAGAGGGGAGTGTAAGACAAAGAGGAAGAGAGACAAAGACACCTGCAGCCCTACTTCACCACTTGTGAAGCTTTCCCCCTGCAGGTGGAGACTAGGAGTTCGAACCAGGGTCCTTGAGCCCTCAGGGAAGAATTCCCAGATGCAGCTGCTGTTGCTCCTCGTGTTGCTGTTCCAGCTGCTTCTCTCCTGCCCTTTGTCTGTGGTTTTATGACCCTCGTGTCCAGGGACAGGTTCTAGGTTCCTCCCTGATTCAGTCATTTCCCTGGATCCTACTTTGACACACTTCTTCTCTTTCTTTGCTGTTTATTGCAGAGAATTCTGGGAAGCATAGTTTCCCCATATCTAGTTATACATTTCAATTTTTGAGGATTATAGAGTGCAGGTAACAGGCTAGTGGTGACCTATAACATACCCACTGAGCCACCTTTCAGGTCTCTATATACTGCCTTACAATTCTAGTTTTGATTGTGTGTTTTTAATTGTATTTATTTATTTATTATTGGGTAGAGACAGAGAGAAGTTAAGAGGGGAGGGGGAGACAGAGAGGGAGAGAGACAGAAAAACACCTGCTGTGGTCCTGGAGGTGGTGCAGTGGATAAAGCATCAGACTCTCAAGCATGAGGTCCTGAGTTCAATCCCCGGCAGCACATGTACCAGAGTGACGTCTGGTTCTTTCTCTCTCTCTCCTCCTATCTGTCTCATTAATAAATAAATTTAAAAAAGAAAGACACCTGCAGCCCTGCTTCACCACTTGTGAAACTTCCCACCTGCAGGTGGGGACCAGGGGCTTAGAACTGGGTCCTTGAGCATTGTAACGTGTGCACTTAACCAGGTGCACACTGCCTGGCCCCTACAATTTTATTTGTCATTGTACTTAACACCCCTGACATGCTACATGGCTGGATGCTACCAACTATCATAATCACTTACTGTATTAGGCTCAGGCATAACAAGGTACCCAGATCCTCTACCAAGGGTTATTTATTTCTTGGCTTTAATGCAAAGAAAGTTTTATTTATTTACTTATAATTTTTATTTATAAAATGGAAACACTGACAAGACCATAGGATAAGAGAGGTACAATTCCCACCATCAGAAGTGCATATCCCATGCCCTCCCCTGATAGCTTTCCTGTTCTTTAGCCCTCTGGGAGTATGGACCCAAGGTCATTATGGGATGCAGAAGGTGGAAGGTCTGGCTTCTGTAATTGCTTCCCCGATGAACATGGACATTTGCATCTACACATGATTGTCATCAACCTGTTGGAGAGAGAGTTCAACAGGAAGGCTTGAGCCTGGGTTTGAGCCCTGGCACCACAAGGGAGAAACTAAGGTAATGGAAGAAGCTTGAGTACTGTTCTCTTCCTTTCTCTCCCCCTACACTCACTCTCTCCCTCCCTCGCTCACTTTCTCTCTTAACAAGCAGCTCAGAACAGTGAAACTAAAAGTGCACGGCAGCTCTAGCAATGGTAAAAATATGGGAGATGAAATTTACAGCCATGAGAGAGGCAAGCAAAGGGCTTGACAACACCAACTGCTGGCAGGAATGCGGAATAATAGCAAAAAAAGTGTCCTTGCAGGTGGAGGTGTGTCTACAGCATTATCATCACTGTGGAAAACCACTTGCCACTGTCCAGCAGAGTTGAAAATGCACGCTTCCTGTTACCCTCCATTCTGCTCACTGAGTCCCTAGACCTGGCAACTGTCTGCACATCGGGACGATATCTCCATATTTTCTTGGAGGTCTTTAAGCTCAGATGATTGAAGTGAATTGATTTTTATGGTCTATCGATCATCTATTTATCTGCCATCAATTTGTCTTCCCTCTACCTATCCTGTCTTACAAAGTTGTTGTCTCACAACACATTGTGAATACGAATCTCTTGCTGGCTTTCCTTTTTTCTCTTACCCTTTCAGAGGTGCCCTCACTCTGTGGTTACAACACAGAGCTTCTCACAGACTCTTTCCTGTTTTGGATCATTGTTCTGTGATGCCAGGGGTCCCGGAGGTCACTAGGGAGGCACTGAGAGTGAGAGAGTGTTGCCATGAGATCTCCTCTAAACAAGATACTATATGTCTGTGCAGGGCTTCAGGATTTTCTCAGCCTTTAAACTTTTTTTTTTCTGTTACAAGCAAAACACTGTGTCAGAAGAGGGATATTTTGATTCATGTTAAAAGGTTCTGAAACCAGCCAAAGTGATGACAATTTGAATGTAATGGTTTTCCTTAGGGAAATCTCTGACTCCTATTTAGAACACATCACTACCGTAAATACTAGAGATGGAATTACTATTATGGTTTGAGGACACGTGATTTCTATCTTCTTATTCAGCACCAGGCTAGAAACAACTATCTGGCAACCATATTGATTGTCCTTTCTAGATTCCAATTTGTTCTTGTTTGTTTATTTATTTTTTAAATAATTTTTATTATATTTATTTATGTATTTATTTATTTATCTCCTTTTGTTGCCCTTGTTGTTTTATTGGTGTAGTTATTATTGTTGTTATTGAAGTCTTTGTTGGATAGGACAGAGCGAAATGGAGAAAGGAGGGGAAGACAGAGAGGAGGAGAGAAAGACAGACACCTGCAGACCTGCTTCACCACCTGTGAAATGACTCCCCTGTAGGTGGGGAGCCAGGGGCTCGAACCGGGATCCTTATTCTGGTCTTTCTGCTTTGTGCCACATGTACTTAACCTGCAGCGCTACCACCTGACTCGCTGTTTGTTTATTTTTATTTACTTATACTTGTGTATTATAACTTGTTCTTCTTAGCCTGCATATATTTAAGGTTGAGTTAGTCACTTTGCTTGCATTAATACAGCAAGAATAAAATGAACATGGGTAGAGAGGGCATTGGAAGAGAAGCCCACAGACAGATGCTTGCCTGTGAAGGAAGTGCAAGAGAGCTAGTGATCACATCTGACTTGGATCCCAGAGGCCAGAATTCCCTGTCTCCATGGTATCTTGTGTCTCTGCTTTGATCCTGAAGACTGAGCTTTCCCTGTGGACAGACGATGAAGCTAGAAATACAGAGATAAGCTCTAAGTTCCCTGTTTACAATCACGCCATGATCTCTGTGATGCCAAGACACCATTTTGGTGTCAATAGGAGTAGGACATAAGATAAAGACTGAGAAAAGCAGGCTGAGTGGTGGCACACTCGGTTACATGCTCATATTATCATGTGCAAGTCTGCAGGTTCAAGACCCAGCTCCCCACCTGCAGGGAGGACACTTCATGAGTGGTAGAGCAGGTCTGCAGCTATCTCTTTGTCTCTCTTTCTTTCTATTTTCCCTCCTCTCTCAATTTCTCTCTGTCCTGTCAAATAAAAATAAAGTAGGAAGAAAAAAAATGGCCACCAGCAATAACCCTGGAAGTAATAAAATAATAAAACAAAATGAAATGAAAATGCACTGAGGGGAAAAAAAAAATCAGTTCAATTGGGAGGTGATTTCACTACATCCAAATGTAATGGAAACTGAGTCAGGGGACAGAGAAAAACCAAGGAGAGTAAACAGCCACTTTGGGAACTGGAGCTCTGTCATACCAGGAAATCTCTGAAGAATAAAACAGAAAACATCCTTCAGTGTTGTCTTACTCAAGGTGGGAGGTGTAAGGCAAGACAATTGGTTCTTTTTGTTTTTGTTTTTGCAGGCTGTGCCTGCGTGCTGGGGAGCAAATTGCTCAGGTATAGAGAAAGCCTTCCAGTTAAAAAAGACAAGACAAGAGAAATGGCTACATGGCTGTTTGAGGTAGGAAGTCATCAGGACAAGTCTGCTGGGGCTACCTGCAAACATAAGTGAAACAGAATATTGTGTGCTTAACACCCCCACAGCCCACCACCATGCTCTGCCTGCTTGCTAGAAGCCATCCAGGTGAAGGGTAGCCTTTCTGTTTGCAAAGAATTCTATATCAAGAGCAACTCATATGGCCTAGGAGTCTGCCTTCTGAATGTACAAGAAGGTCCATCATCTTCTATCTTCTTTTCTCTTACAGAAATCAAAAAGGTTATGGAAAGTGTGTGCTTGATTATGTTTGAGCAGAATTCATGAAGACTGATAGCAGCCATGTGACTAAGAAGTCATAGAGGGCCGCTCTGGTCCCTAGATATTTCCTTAAACAAATTTGCAAAAACCACCTCTAATGTTAACACCAATGGAGAAGGACTTGTGGATTGGGGAATAGATTGACAAGAGCAAAATTACCGTACACAGAGATGGAACTGTCACACTTCATGGAAGGTGTTAACATCAGACCCATCTGACTACATGTATTAAGCTGTGAAGGAAAGACAGTCTTCATCTATAAAAGATATGTCTTTCTTATATTCAAGCTCTTTAAAGAACTTTTTTTCTGAATGTACCTTTAAAATCCTTTTGTGGGCAATATATCTTTTCTTGCCTTTTTAAAAGATCATTATGAGGGGTCAGGATAAGTGCACATGGTGCAAAGCGCAGCGGGATAAGTGCACATGGTGCAAAGCGCAAGGACCGGCTTAAGGATCCCGGTTCAAGCCCCCAGCTCCCCACCTGCAGGGGAGTCGCTTGACAGGCAGTGAAGCAGGTCTGCAGGTGTCTTTCTCTCCCTCTCTGTCTTGCCCTCATCTCTCCATTTCTCTCTGTCCTATCCAACAATGACGACATCAAGAGCAACAATAATAATAATAGCCACAACAATAATAAAACAACAAGGGCAACAAAAGGGAAAAAATAGCCTCCAGGAGCAGTGGATTCATGGTGCAGGCACCGAGCCCTCCTGCAATAACCTTGGAGGACAAAAAAAAAAAAGGTCGTTATGAATTCTGTCAACGTGACGATTTTCTTCCATTTACTATATTATCCCCTTTCGGTTTCTCTTTTGTTGGTGGTTTATTTTGATGCTTATCATTTGTTTGTTTGTTTGTTTTAGATGTTTTATGAAAATGTAGGTAAGCCTCAGTGACCTGCTCCTGTTTGGGAGTGAGGTATTCAGAAACATCTATGGAAAGGCAGTCTTGACTAATGTCTTCATCACTGAGATGGGACCACGTACACCTGACCACTATGTGGGAACTCACCTCCCCACACACTCACACACATACTCCCCAGAACTACCATTATCTACAGATATTTTTTTTCTTGTGCTTTCCTGTTCTATACAGAGTCCTCAACTTTTCCATCACCACTGGAAAAAAAAAAAGACTGAGAATTTCATGGTGAATGCGCACCACTGGACCCGGTGATATAGCTAGTGTTTAAGTTTATGCTTTACACGTACAAGACCCCGAGTTTGATCCCAGGCACTTATCCCCAAAAAGAAAATAGCATAGAAACTTTCACAGAATGCCTATTTTTTAGAAGGATTTTTTTTTCATTTTTATTCACTTTTGTTGCCCTTGTTGTTGTATCCTTGCTGTGGTTATTATTGTTGTTGTTGATGTCGTTTGTTGTTGAATAGGACAGAGAGAAATGGAGAGAGGAGGGAAAGACAGAGAGGAGGAGAGAAAGATAGATACCTGCAGAGCTGCTTCACCACTTGTGAAGTGACTCCCCTGCAGGTGGGAAGCTGGGGGCTTGAACCAGGGTCCTTAAGCTGGTCCTTGCTCTTTGTGGCACCTGCGCTTAACCGGCTGTGCTACCACTCGACTCCCAGAATGCCTATTTTATCATAGTGCTCCTAGTTTTTCTTATATCCTTGGTCCTAGAGTCCATAGTGGATATGGTTTAACCTCTGCTTAGAGTAGATCTCCAGTTTAATAGGATGTGAGGGGAATGTGATTACATACAAAGAATTAAACTCCCACATAGAGATGATGGACCTAGTCCTCTGATGGATCCCTCTCTTCACCATCACTGGTCACCCCCATCAGAAATATTATCATAAGACCTCTTGTGGGTTTCTTCAGGACCTTGTCCTCAATGTAGAGCAGCAGTGGATGGGACTGCGCCACTCTCTTAAGGGAGGCTGGGTCACCCTACTCTGCCATGTTAGGAAGACTGGTCTGGGAATGAGTGCAGCCTAGAATGTTCCCAGCTGAGACCATGAACTGCGAGCTCAGACTGACAGGAAATCAGAGGTTACACAGGCTCCTGTGCTTAATATGAATATATATATCCTAGCTCAGATCAATAGGGTAGAACAGTCAATGGTATTTATATATTTTCCCCATGTTTGGAAGCTACTCTCTGCTCTAATCCATCTTTCTAATCCTATTCTTAACTCTGACACCATCTTCCCAGACAATATTTTTAGTCAGACTGCATGTTGACTATCAGCCTCAGGCAAAAAGCACTAAAGTCATGGGCCCCTTGGAACATACCTAAGATAGACTTCCTGGCTTCTTCTCACACAAAGACCTCTAATTTCATCTGTTCTATTCCTACATTTGGGTTCCTGTTATTAAACAATTTGTCCTGTTTTATATCTTACTTCCTTTCAGCCACCAAGTTGCAGATGATCTCATGATGTCATCTTGACTTCCCTGGGCAGACGGCCTCACCAATGAGCCCCAAAGTCTCACCTCCATAGGACCCCACTAGAGAAAGATAGAAACAGGCTGGGGATGTGGATCCACCTGTCAATGTCCATGTCCTGCAGAGATACAATGACAGATTCTAGGACTCTCCACCTTCTGTACCCCATAAAGAATTTTGGTCCATACTTCCAAAGTGGTAAAGAATAAGGAAGCTTTTGGACAGAGAACTCTGGTGATGGAAACTGTATGGAATTGTACACCTGTTATATTACAATCTTGTTAATCATTATTAAATCACTAGTAATAATAACAATAAAGAATTAGCCTCTCCAAAATGATCAGAGTAGGATTTTTCCAATATGTGTCACCTTGTCAGGTAAAACTAAGATCAGTGGAGACCATGAGGAGGTTCATGAGAAATCTTTATTGTCACCTTAAAGAGTGGGAAGTCTGGCGGTATTGCAGTGGGTTAAGCCCAGGTGACCCAAAGCACAAGGACCGGCGTAAGGATCCCGATTAGATCCCCCGGCAGGGGAGTCACTTCACAGGTGGTGAAGCAGGTATGCAGGTGTCTATCTTTCTCTCCCTCTCTCTCTGTCTTCCCCTCCTCTCTCCATTTCTCTCTATCCTATCCAACCATAATAACTACAACAATAAAAAGGGCAACAAAAATGGAATAATAAATAAATATTTTTAATTTAAAAAAGAATGAAGATTTCTCAGGCATAGTCTTATCAATTTTTAAAATTTGTTATTATCTTTATTTATTTATTGGGTAGAGACAGCCAGAAGTCAAGAGGGAAGGGGAGATATAGGGGAAGAGAGACAGAGAGACACCTGCAGCACTGCTTCACCACTCGTGAAGCTTTGCCCCTGCAGGTGGGGACCGGGGACTCGAACCTGGGTCCTTGCGCATTGTAACATGTGTGCTCAACCAGGTGCACCACCACCCGGCCCCATAGTCTATCATTTTATTGAAAGAGCTTAGCTTGCAGGAAGTCAAACATCTAGAGTCTCCGATTTTATGCTGTGCCATTTGTCCATGTCATGTCAGAAGGCCTTCTCTCTCCTCAATTCCTGGATCTCCACTCCAGTCATTAGCTCAGGTTGGTGCTCAACCTGTCTCCTTTATTCTAGAATTCACAGTTTTACAAGTTCTCCATGCATATGGCATTAAATTTGGTTTTCGTCCTGTTACTCTGTATGATGTTGATGTGTTAAGCAGCCTGTAAAGCATCCAGACTGGTAGGAGATTCATCCCTTAGTCCCTACACCTACCTGAAGGAAAAAGGGCTCTTGCTGCTTCTGTGACAACCTTCCACCTCAGGTCTTGCTTACAGTGTGAGCAGAGAGCTTCTTAGGTAGGGTGTGTGACTCGCCTGGTACACAGCCCAGGTTCTAACTGCAATACCACACATACATGTCAAGGCACCAGAGAAAGCTCTAGTAGTGTGGCATGTGTGACTTTCTCACTGTCTATCTCTCTGACACAGAAAGAATGAAGCTGGCATGAAGCCCAGCCAGTCTATCTTGGCGTTACTCTCGATCACACTCTGTCATTTCACGAACATCTCATAAAAACTGCAGCGAAGGTGGGCACGAGGAATCACATCATTGCAAGACTGGCCAGCTCCTCATGGGGCGCGAGCGCTTCCACACTATGATCATCATCTCTGGCATTATGCTATTCCACTGCAGAATACTGTGCCCCAGGATGGTTCTGTAGCCCCCATGTCCACTTGGTCAATTCCAAATTATATTCCTCCATGAGGATAATTTCTGGAACCATCCGTTCCACCTCAGTTCCATGGCTGCCAGTTCTTAGCAACATCGCCCCGCCAGATATTCGTCGGGATGCAGCATCATCTAAGTTCATTTCCCACGTCTACGCTCGACCGGACCTGCCAATATACGCAGATATCTTCGCCCACCCTGTCCAACGCTTGACGTCTCATCACCCAATCTGGTCCCCTATGCCTACACTGAACTTCTCTGTTCCAGTCTCTTGGAAACAGAGTTGGCAGTCAGCTGAGGTCAAGAACAAACACCTCATCACAGACCCCTGCGAGCGTCAACCCGGCTTTGACCTAGCACGTTATGATTGGGCCCTCCTCAATCGCTATCGAACAGGCCATGGCCGGTGCGCCGCTATGTTCCATCTCTGGGGAGCCAGAGATGACCCAAACTGCCCCTGTGGCTACAGACAGACTATGACCCACATAGTCAACGACTGCCACCTCTCCAGATTTAAAGGAGGTCTCGAAACTTTACATCAGGCTCAACCTGATGCTGTTGACTGGCTACGGAAGAAGGGCAAACGCTAGAAGAAGAAGAAAGAATGAAAACTCCCACCCAGAAGCAGTGAGATTATGTGTGTGACAGACCCCTTCTTCTTCTAGCGTTTGCCCTTCTTCCGTAGTCAGTCAACAGCATCAGGTTGAGCCTGATGTAAAGTTTCGAGACCTCCTTTAAATCTGGAGAGGTGGCAGTTGTTGACTATGTGGATCATACTCTGTAGCCACAGGGGCAGTTCGGGTTGTCTCTGGCTCCCCAGTGATGGAACATAGCGGCGCAGCACCGGCCATGGCCTGTTCGATAGCGATTGAGGAGGGCCCAATCATAACGTGCTAGGTCAAAGCCGGGTTGACGCTCGCAGGGGTCTGTGATGAGGTGTTTGTTCTTGACCTCAGCTGACTGCCAACTCTGTTTCCAAGAGACTGGAACAGAGAAGTTCAGTGTAGGCATAGGGGACCAGATTGGGTGATGAGACGTCAAGCGTTGGACAGGGTGGGCGAAGATATCTGCGTATATTGGCAGGTCCGGTCGAGCGTAGACGTGGGAAATGAACTTAGATGATGCTGCATCCGGACGAATATCTGGCGGGGCGATGTTGCTAAGAACTGGCAGCCATGGAACTGAGGTGGAACGGATGGTTCCAGAAATTATCCTCATGGAGGAATATAATTTGGAATTGACCAAGTGGACATGGGGGCTACAGAACCATCCTGGGGCACAGTATTCTGCAGTGGAATAGCATAATGCCAGAGATGATGATCATAGTGTGGAAGCGCTCGCGCCCCATGAGGAGCTGGCCAGTCTTGCAATGATGTGATTCCTCGCGCCCACCTTTGCTGCAGTTTTTATGAGATGTTCGTGAAATGACAGAGTGCGACTGAGAGTAACGCCAAGATAGACTGGCTGGGCTTCATGCCGGATTCTCATATCGTCAAGCTGCACATTAAGCTCACGCGAGGCCGAGGCATGGTGTAGATGGAAAACAGATGATACCGTTTTTGCAGTGCTAGGGATTAGTCGCCATTTTTTACAGTAATCAGATATCAGAGACATGTCTTTCGTGAGTGTTTCCTCGAGGATGTCGAACTTTGATGCCTGAGTTGCACAGCAGATGTCATCGGCGTAGATGAACTTCCTTGAAGAAGTTTCTGGGAGGTCATTGATGTAAATATTAAATATTAATATTTACATTAATGTAAATATTAAATATTAAATAGACAGGCCCCGGTACCACAGAAAATACTGCTTACTTTAAGCCCCCTGGCACTCCTTGCCTTCAATGCTACTGAACCCACCAAGGTTCTGAGACAGCATCTTGTCGTGACTCCAGTGGCCACATAGAGCTCAACTTTCCCTGCACAATCTCCAACCCATCCATTAGCATTAAATCTGTCTTTTTTTTTTTTTTGCCTCCGTGCAAGCACTATAAATCCACTGCTCCTGGTGTTCTTTTTTTCCATTTTATTGGATAGGACAGAGAGAATTTGAGAAAGAAGGGGGAGATAGGGAGAGAGAAAGAGAAACACCTGAAGACCCGCTTTGCCATTTATGAAGTGTCTCCCACCCACCCCCGCCCTGCAGGTGGGGAGTAGTGGGAGCTCGAAGTCTGATCCTTGCACTTGGTCCTTCACTTGCACCAGGTACTCAGGTGTGCAGGTGTGCCACCACCTGGCCCCCTAGATCTCCTGTGTTTTTTCTATTTATAAAAAGGAAACATTGACAAAACCATAGGATAAGAGGGGTACAATTCCACACAATTCCCACCACCAGAACTCCATATCCCATCCCATCCCCTGATAGCTTTCCTATTCTTTATCCCTCTGGGAGTATGGATCCAAGGTCATTGTGGGATGCAGAAGGTGGAAGGTCCGGCTTCTGTCACTACTTTCCCGCTGAACATGGGTGTTGACAAGTGGATCCATACTCCCAATCTGCCTCTCTCTTTCCCTAGTAGGGTGGGGCTCTGGGGAAGCAGAGCTCCAGGACATATTGGTTGGGGTTGTCTGTCCAAGTAAGTCTGGTTGGCATCATGCTAGCATCTGGAACCTGTTGGCTGAAAAGAGAGTTAACATATAAAGCCAAACAAGTTGTTGACTAATCATGAACCTAAAGGCTGGAATAGTACAGATGAAGAGTTGGGGGGGAGGGGTGTCTCTGTTCTATAGATAGCTAGTAGGCATATTTTAGTTACATTCAAAAGGGCCCACGACTATACTAGTTTTTTTTTTTCCCCCTGAGCCTGAAATCTGATATGCAGGTGGATTCTAGTTATTGTCTGGGGAGATGATGTCATGACTGGAAAAAGGACTAGAAAGCTGAATCAGGGAAGAAAGTAGCTCCCAAACATGGGAAAGGTGTATAATTATTGTTGGCTACAAACCCCATTGATCTGATATGATCTGGGGCCCATATTCAGCTTAGGAGCCTATGTGACCTCTATATCCCTGTAGATCTGAGCTCACATTCTGTTTTTTTTTAATTCCTTATTTATTGACTAGAGGCAGAGAGACATCGACAGGGGAAGCAGGAGATAGAGAGGGAGAAAGGCAGAGACATTTGCAGCACTGTTTCACCACTCATGAAGCTTCCCCCTGTAAGTGGGGATCAGACACTTGAACCTTAGTGCATGTGCACTGTTAACATGTGCACTCAACCAGGTGCACCACCACATGGCCCCTAAATCTGTTTTAGTCATTTAAAATGTATTGATGTCTGGAAGGGCAGGTGGTAGCACAGTGGGTTAAGCCACATGGAGCGACGCACAAAGGCCAGCATAAGTATCCTGGCTCAAGCACCTGCTGGGGTATGGCTTCACAAGCAGTGAAGCAGGTCTGTAGGTGTCTTTCTCTCCCCCTCTCCGTTCTGTCTTCCCCTCCTCCCTCGATTTCTCTCTGTCCTATCCAACAACAGCAATGGCAACAATAACAATAGCAAGAACAAGGACAATAAAATGGGAAAAGTGGCCACCAGGAGCAGTGGATTCATAGTGCAGACACTGAGCCCCAGCAATAACCCTGGAAGCAAATAATAATAATGATGGTAATGATAAGATAAAATAAAATAAAATAAAATAAAATATGTTGATCTCTCCTATTTGGTTTGTAGTCCTCTCCTCCTAAAAATTGGAGTTGTACACTTCTTGTCTTATTCCTTTACTTTAGCTATATTTGGTAAAACAAAACAAAACAAAAAAGACAGACACAGATGTATTTGATTTGCTCCATGAGAAGTTACATAGAGGGGAGTCGGGTGGTAGCACAGCGGGTTAAGCGCACGTGGCGCAAAGTGCAAGGACCAGCGTAAGGATCCTGGTTCAAGCCCCCGGCTCCCCACCTGCAGGGGAGTCGCTTCACAGGCGGTGAAGCAGGTCTGTAGGTGTCTGTCCTTCTCTCTCCGTCTTCCCCTCCTCTCTCCATTTCTCTCTGTCCTATCCAACAATGATGACATCAATAATAACTACAACAATAAAACAACAAGGACAACAAAAGGGAATAAATAAATAAATATAAAGTTTTTTAAAAAGAAAAGTTACATAGAGATCCTGTTTATGGTTCCACAGTTCCAGGAGATTTATTCCTATCCTAGATGCCTGGTGTTTACATAACCATTTTCCAGTTGGTACATAGTTACACTATTCTCCTTCTCCTTCTCCTTCTCCTTCTCCTTCTCCTTCTCCTTCTCCTTCTCCTTCTCCTTCTCCTTCTCCTTCTCCTCCTCCTCCTTCTCCTCCTTCTCCTCCTCCTCCTCCTCCTCCTCCTCCTCCTCTTCCTCCTCCTTCTCTTTCTCCTTCTCCTTCACCTTCTTCTTCTTCCTTTTCTTCTTCTTTTTTGTTTACCATGAAGGAAAGCAATCCATTCATGAGCCTCTCCAGTCATGAAGCTCTTTTCACCTCTGAGGTTTTTGCACTCAAGATCGGTTTCTCTACATGCAATTAATAGCAATTTTCAAAGGTTCTTCTCAACCTTTTCTTGTTCATGTTTTGCCAAATGGTCTCGTCAGTGAGTAGACCCAACAGGTGAGCATAAGAATTTTTGTCTTTCCAGACAGGCTAGATGAACTTTGCAAACAGTTTCTCTCACTTTTGGTGAAGGCCATGTTAGAAAACAGCTGAAAGAGAGAGACAGGCTGGGAGTATGGATCAACCTGTCAATGTCTATGTTCAGTGGGGAAGCAATTACAGAAGCCAGACCTTCCACCTTCTGCACCCCATGGTGACCCTGGGTCCATACTCCCAGAGGGATAAAGAATAGGAAAGCTAGCAGGGGAGGGGAGGGGATACAGAGCTCTGGTGGTGAGAATTGTACCCCTCTTATCCTATGGTCTTGTCAGCGTTTCCATTTTATAAATAAACAAATTTTAAAAAATAAAACAAAAAGGGTTTGGTAGGTAGGGCAGCAGTTTAAGTGCACGTGGTGCAAAGTACAAGGACCAGCTTAAGGATCCAGGTTCGAGCCCCTGGCTCCCCACCTGCAAGGAAGTCACTTCACAAGTGGTGAAGCAGGTCTGCAGGTGTCTGTCTTTCTCTCCCCCTTTCTGTCTTCCCCTCCCTTCTCTACTTCTCTCTGTCCTATCAACAATGACGCTATCAATAACAACAACAACAATTACAACAACAATAAAAAATAAAAATAAAATAATTTTAAAAGCTTAGAACATTGGTGTATTGCACCAAAGTAAAAGACTCTGGGATGGGAGGCAGAAGGTTTAGATCCTGGAACATGATGGTGGAGGAGGACCTAGTGGGGGTTGAATTGTTAGGTAGAAAACTGAGAAATTTTACATATGTATAAACTATTGTATTTTACTGTTGACTTTCAACCATTAATCCCTCAGTAAAGAAAAAAAAGAAAGAAAGAAAGAATTAAAGGAAGAGAGATGGAGAGGGAGGGAGGGAAGAAAGAAGGAAGGAAGGAAGGAAGGAAGGAAGGAAGGAAGGAAGGGAGAAAACAGTTGAAAGGCCAAGAAGCAATGGCCATGTTACGACAGAGACGTATCCATTGTTCATTTGAAGATAAGACTTCTTTCTGTGGAGTGACTCCAAGTGCAAACCTGGAGGGAAGCCATGAGGTTGCCTTGAGGAAGGGCAATGAAATCAACAGCAAACAGAAACAAATGCTGGTCTTTGAACACCATGGAGCTCAGAGCTAGTGTTACGCCACTGCTTCATTTCCTAGTCAAGGATAAATGGTTCCTGTGGGAGCTACCTTTAGGAACACAGATGTATTACTTGAACAACTGTCATGGGCTTTCCTGAATTTTGGAGAGGTGTCTGACGAAACACATAAGTAAGCCGGAAGGCTCCCCGAATCTGGGTAGGGTGGTGGAATGATGAACACGGGAACCACAGAGATTTCAACACAGAGAGTGCATTCTGCCTCTGCCTCCTGAGTTCAGGTTTTCTCATTGGTGGAATGGGAGAGCTGCTTCCTTTGTGCAGAGTTGTTGTGAAACACAAGAGAGCCTGTCGGTGACGACTTCTTGCTTGGAATTTTGTGTGTGAAGCTAAATGAGTGTCCAGTTCTTTCTCTTCCTCCCCAGTAATTATTTCTAAAGAGTCCCCAACCCCACAGTGCTGTTCTTGTATATCCAAACAACATAGATTGCCAGAGATATTTTTCTAGATATCTAACTATAATAAGCTAACATATGTTAGTAGATACATGTGTGTGTGTGGAGGGAGGGAGAGAGAAAGAGACAGAGATTCTTTGCTACCAGGATTATTATTGGGGCTCTGTATTTTCACCGTTTCTCCATTCCCAGAGAACTATTTTATTTTATTTTATTTCTTTTCTCCTTTTCTTTCTTACTGCCACTAGGCTTCTGGCTGGGGCTCAGTGATTAAAAGATGAATCTACCACTCCCAATAGCCATTTTTTCTCTTCCGGAAGCTTCCTGATGACCTTGTGCCATCTCTGCTGGTGTAGGCCTGGAGAGTTTGCTTTGGACCACATAGATCCGTTCATCTCTAATGGGAGGTTTTAACGTCACATCTGATTCAAGCCATGTGAAACCTAGCTTTTAAAAAAAATTTTCTTGTATATTTATTTATTTATTTTCCCTTTCGTTGCCCTTGTTTCTTTTATTGTTGTTGTAGTTATTATTGTTGTTGTTATTGCTGCCATCATTGTTAGGACAGAGAGAAATGGAGAGAGGAGGGGAAGACAGAGAGGGGGAGAGAAAGATAAGACACCTGCAGACCTGCTTCACCGCCTGTAAAGTGACTCCCCTGCAGGTGGGGAACCAGGGGCTCGAACCAGAATCCTTTCATCGGTCCATGCGCTTTGCACCACTTGAGCTTAACCCACTGCACTACCCCCGGACTCCCGACACCTAGCTTTTGTGTACCACAATTTGGGACTGGCTGAGCACCTGTGAGGAAATCCCCAACATGCCCTTACATCACGATGTCTTTCATAGTCTATACTATGTATATACCATTACGTATAAATAAATGAATAAATAAATAAATAAATAAATGAAGCTCATTGCCACCAGTTAAAAAACTGGAGAGCTTCTAAAGCTAGGAGGCAAACATCTCTCAGTTCACAGGTAAAGCATGGCAGTGGCGCACAGTAGCAGAGAAAAAAGACTATCTGAACCCCTTGGGATAGTAGGTTAGCAGGCTGGGGAAACAGCTAGATGGTAGAGCCTGGGACTTGTATGCCTGACATCCCAGGTTTGATCCCTGGTACTGTATATCCATGAGTTGAGTGAAAGTTGGTCTCTTTCTGGCTCGCTCTCTCTCTCTCTCATTAATAAATAAATCTTTAAAAATAGATATAAGGTAAATAAAGTAGAGTGAGCTTATAAAAAATCATAGAATGAATTGACTGGGGAGATATTTCAGTGGTACAGCATAAGACTTTCATGCCTGGCATTCCAGATTCTAACCCTGGCATGGCATACATCAGAGCTGAATGGTACTCTGGCCTCTGTTACATCAAAAATTAATGAGATATATCTTTAAAATATAAGAGTCTGCAAGGGCCAGGCAGTGGTGCACTTGATTCAGTACACAAGTTACCTTGTATAAGAGGCTGGGTTCAAACCCCTGGTCCGTACCTGCAAGAGGAAAGTTTCACAAGACAAATGATGAAACAGTGCTGCCTCTACCTCTCTCTCAACTGAAAAAAACAAGGGGGGGGAGAAATATTTAGCCATGGGTGGGGGCTGGGCAGTAACATACCAGGTTAAACACACATAGTATGAAGAGCAAGTCCCTGGGCAAAGATTCCGGTTTGAGTCCCTGGTTCCCCATCTGTAGGGGGGTTTGCTTCACAAGTGCTGAAGCAGGTCTGTAGGTTTCTGTCTTCTTCTCTCCTTCTAGATCTCTTCCTCCTCCTCTCTCAATTTTTCTCTGCCCTATCCAGTAAGCATGTAGGGAAATGTAGGTGACCATCAAAAGGCAAGTCTTCATTAGGCCCTTGATAATCAAGGCTGCCAGAACATAAGCATGGGAAAGGACCCATGGCCTTTGATTGAACCCGCAACTTCCCATGTTATGTCTGCAGACATTATCAGAACATTCTGACCTGGCCTTGGCTTTGCTAGCTGCTGAATAAACCCAAACATATAGGAGGAGTTCAGAAACACCAGGTGCTGCCTGAACTTATGTAACCACTTCCCTATTGTTGAACTGGTGATGTGAAGTATATATATATGCTTAAAACCAAATAAACTCGCTGTGTCTCTGGCACTAGCCCTCCTTACATCCAGCTCTAGTTCCTCCTCTGGGGACCACCCGTTCGAGCTTGCCCCGTGCAGAATGCAGCGGTGAGAGGGGAAAAATGGAATCCAGCAGTGGATTCCTGGTGCCATGGAGCCCCCAGCAATAACTCTAGAGGCAAAAAAGGGGAAGAAATAGTTATCCAGTCACGCGAAACCAGAGACATTTGCTGATCCCTGCTAAAATTGGGATAAAATTGGAGTCTTCATTTTAAAATTTAAAGGCTCCCCTGCCAACAATTCTTTAGAATTAGGAGACAGTTGCATTCCTGTGGCCTTCTCTGTCTGGAAACTCCTGTTCCTGCTGAGAATGTTTGGCACCATCTTAATCCAGAGGTGAGTTTCAAACCCTCACTCAATGCCAGCAGCAGTAATGCTAACAGCAAAATCAGCTCACTCGAAATATCTTCTGGCATACGTGGATAGTATACTTCACTGAAGATTTGGTGGGGCGCCAGAGGGGAGTACACAATAGTTTGCAGAGTGGAAAAACAAACAATTAAGAACATTAAAGCAGCTCCGTTTTGTAAAAATGTCCTCTCCGTGGTTACTTCTCTGTTTACTCCACTCCCTGCAGAAACCCCCCTGGCCTCTTCCTCCTCTCCCTTCCTTGTCTGTCTCTCTGTTCCTGCTAGCATTTCTGTGTTTATTCCTCCCTCACTCCTGCCCAAAGCATGACCAAGCAAGTTTCACACGCCCATCATGGGAGGACACAGCCGTTTCCTGGTGGGCAGCTATCCCACAAGGTACCAGACACATTCCTATCAAGTAGAAGCCCCAACCCTGCTAGCTGACAGCTGTCCTCAGCATAGCCAACAAGTCCCACCCAAAGGACCCACCAAGGAGGAAAGTGAACATACACAGAGCTCACTGTATCCCTCACCATCTCTGGCACCCCTGCTTCTCACTCTCCCTTTCTCCCCAAGCTCAGTGCAGCATTCTCCTTTCTGTCCGAGCACCACCTATGTCCTCCTTCGGGATGCAGACTCTTCATGACACCACCAGTCCAGTGGAATCCAGGTGTTACTCATAAATACGAAACGACCTAAGTGTGTCAAAATTGCACAGGTGGTAGCTCAAGTGAGGAATCTGTAGGACTGAAGGATGGTGCACTCAGTAGAGTGCATACAGTACCATGTGCAAAGACCAGAGTTCAAGCCCCCAGTCCTCACCTGCAGGGGGGAAGTTTCACAAGAGATAAAGTAGTGCTGCAGGTCTCTTCTCCCTCTCTCTCTCTCTCTCTCTCTCTCTCTCTCTCTCTCTCTCTCCCTCTCTCTCGCTCTCTCTCTCTCATTATCCCATCCTCTCTCAAGTTTTCTCTGTCTGTATCCAAAAGGAAAAGAAAGAAGTAGAAATTGCAGTAACTGGGAGTGGGGCTGTAGCGCAGTGGGTTAAGCGCACATGGCGCAAAGCACAAGGACCAGCTTAAGGATCTCCGTTCGAGTCCCCCGGCTCCCCACCTGCAGGGGAGTCGCTTCTTAGGTAGTGAAGCAGGTCTGCAGGTGTCTTTCTCTCCTCCTCTCTGTCTTCCCCTCCTCTCTCCATTTCTCTCTGTCCTATCCAACAACGATGACATCAATAACAACAATAATAAAAAATTGCAGTAACCAAAGTAGTAGTGGTGGTCTGTTTTATGGTGAATAGCATAAGACTGATGTTACAGTCTGTACATACTTGGAGTTTTCAAGGGAAAGTCATGTATATTTATTAGGGAGAAGCATGCACTAAGCATGCATAATCCCACAATGAGTTAAAGCACATGGCGTAGACTGTCAAAGGACAGGGATTCAGTATGGTAAAGAGCAAACAGAAAAAGGTTGTTGACTGTAAGTCAGGGTGGGCTCCACTAGCCAGTTCTGTCGAAGCCAGGGCTGTAGGAATTTGATCCATACAAATATATTTCTTGATCCATTCAGAATCAAAATAGTGTCTCACAGTGAGGGGTTGTTACAACATCCAAACTACAAGTCTTGGCCGATGTGATTTAAGGTTGGTGGTGGGTGTGTGTGGGAGGGTGGGGGGCTGTTGGTTCCTTGGTGGTGGAGTTCATCTCTATCTTGACACTAAGGAAAGGAGACACAGCATTGAGGGCTGACATAATTGTCTGATGACAGATGGATTTCTAAGGGTTAGGGTGAAGGCAGTGACATTCTACACTTTCACTGCTATTCACTTTGTCTCTAAAGAGCAAGGGGGAATCAGAAGTAAGAAATAAAACAAAACAAAGAGGAAAGGAAAAGCAGTAGCGACAACGCTACCATTCAACCTTGCGTCAGCACCTGCTTAATCTGCCGCTCTGAACTCACGGGAAGAAAATTAGTTAAATTGATTTAATCCCCAAAAAGTACGAAGCTATGAAGGGAAAAGAAGATTGCTAATTTATTTATGCAGATTATATGTTTCTGCCAGCAGACATAAGCGTTGATTTAAGTAGACCCACATTTTTGAGTTTTTACAATACCTGCAACTTACAAGATGAGCATAATTACCCTATTTTTTTTTTTACAAACTAATATGATTTCAATTGGTGTCAGTAAGTTTTGATTGAATTTACTGCTGATTAGAGTTGATCGTCTCCTCGAACAACAAGAAATTA
The DNA here is from genome assembly GCF_950295315.1 of Erinaceus europaeus. Taxonomy (NCBI): domain Eukaryota; kingdom Metazoa; phylum Chordata; class Mammalia; order Eulipotyphla; family Erinaceidae; genus Erinaceus; species Erinaceus europaeus. Next base: position 177,067,919 of record NC_080164.1, read on the forward strand.
TGTCTCATTCGGTTCGTTAGCAAGACTAGTGTTTGGTTTATGAGCCGTAGCCCGGTGCCAATTATCAAGGATAACTGATTTCTAATGTGGACATATTAATTATGGAGAAATAGAAAAATTTAAATATGCTATCCTGCCAATTATAGTTATGAGAAATAAACAAACTGTAAATCGTGGATGAGAAAGTTTAGTCTACTCTACCAACTGCCCTTGTCTCCCTCCCTCATGGCAGGGAAACTGCACCTCCCAGCAGTGAGTTTATGGCATCAACAGGCCACAGACAGAGGTCTCAATAGGTAGGTTTGGAATAGCAAACTCTGAAAGAATCTGAAAGTGGCCCTCTACAGAGGAAAGGGACTAGAAGATGGTCATGGAGAGAGAAAAATGAAGATCTCCATCTCATTGGAAAGAAAAAAAATCTGCTCCACTGCTGGTGGGAATGCAAAGTGGTGCAGCCCCTTTGGAAGACTGTGCTGAGAGTCCTAGACAAATACAAATGGAAGTGCCTTGTGATCCAGCTAAATCATGCTTAAGCATTTATCCAAAGGAGAGGCAAACATTAATTAGAAGAGACATATGTGCCCCTGTGTTCATAGCCACATTATTCACAATAGCCAAAGAGTGGAAGTAGCCTAAATGTCCATCAACAGATGACTGACTAAAGAAGTTCTGGGATGGGGGGCAGGCAGTAGTGCAGCCGGTTAAGTGCACATGGCACGAAGTGCAAAAACCGGTGTGGTGAGGATCCCGGTTTGAGTCCTTGGCTCCCCACCTGCTTCACAAGCGGTGAAGCAGGTCTGCAGGTGTCTGTCTGTCTCTCCCCCCTCTCTGTCTTCCTCTCCTCTCTCAATTTCTCTGTCTTGTCCAACAACAACAGCAATGACAACAATAATAACAGCAATGATAAATAACAAGGGCAACAAAAGGGAAAAGGTGGCCTCCATGAGCACTGGATTTGTAGTGCAGGCACTGAGTCCCAGCAAAAACCCTAGAGGCAAAAAAAAAAAAAAAGAAGAAGAAGAAGTTATGGGCTATATATTCCATGGAATACTACTCTGTAATCCAAAATGATAATATTGGGTTCTTTGGGATAAAATGGATGGAACTAGAGGTGATGATGCTTTGAGAAATAAGTGAAGAGATGAAAGACAACGACCAGATAGTTTCATCCCTATGTGGAATCTAGAGATCTGATACAGAAGAACTTGACCCCCCCCCAAAAAAAAAACTCAAAAGCAAGCCAAGTGTTTTTAAGACTTGTGAGAACTATGATGGTGATCTTTGGGAGGTGGGAGTGTGGGACAGAGAACGTTGGTGGTGGGTACGGTGTGGAACTATATCCTTAGTCTTACAACCTTATAATCTACTATTAATCACAAATAAAAAATACATCCGTTGTTGTTACTGTTATTGTTGTTGTTGCTGCCGTTATAGTTGGATAGGACAGAGAGATATTGAGAGAGGAGGAGAAGACAGAGAGAGAGAGAGAGGGAGAGAAAGACACCTGCAGATCTGCTTACTGATTGTGAAGCGACTCCCCTACAGGTGGGGAGCCGGGGGCTGGAACTGGGATCCTTGTGCCAGTCCTTGGGCTTTGCACTATGTGGGCTTAACCCAGTGCAGTATTTTTTTTTAATTTTTTTATATTTATTTATTTTCCCTTTTGTTGCCCTTATTGTTTTTTTATTGCTGTTGTAGTTATTGTTGTTATTGATGTCATCATTGTTAGATAGGACAGAGAGGGGAAGACAGAGGGGGGAGAGAAAGATAGACACCTGAAGACCTGCTTCACCACTTGTGAAGTGACTCCCTTGCAGGTGGGGAGCCAGGGGCTTGAACCGGAATCCTTATGCAGGTCCTTGGCTTTGCACCACGTGCACTTAACCCGCTGCGCTACCACCCGACTTACAACCCAGTGCACTATTGCCAGGCTCCAGAAAAGTTGTTTTTTATAGGAATGCAAACTAATGCAGCCATTGTGGAAATTGTATAGATAATCCTTCAAAAATGAAAATACCTTTTGATCCTGAAATACCATGCTTGGGCATTTATTCTTAAGACATGAAAACAGTAGCCCAAAAGGCTATCAGCACCCCTATGCTCATAGCTGCACTACTCTCAATAGACAAAATATGGAAACAACCGAAATGCCCATTGACAGGTGGTTGGATAAGAAGCTATGGAAGGATCCAGAGGTGGCACAGAGAGTATGACATTGAACTTGGAAACACAAGGGCCCAAGTTCAATCCCTGGCATCCTTGTGCCAGAGTGATGTTTTTGTTCCCCCTCCCCATCTTTTGTAAATAAATAGATAAATAAATAAGAAACTATAAGATATATAATTAATGGAATAGAAATAGTCTGCTATTAAAAAAGATGACAAATATTTTAGGACAAAATGGGGGGAACTTAGAAAGTAAAAGATTATTACCAGATTATTTCACTCATATGTGGAATATACTAAGTATAATAAACTTACAGAAGAGAATAAATATTATTATAAAAGCAAAACTCTTGAGCTCCATGAAAATTACTGGAGAGGGAGTCGGGCGGTAGTACAGCGGATTAGGTGCATGTGGTGCAAAGTGCCAAGGACTGGCACAAGGATCCTGGTTCAAGCCCCTGGCTTCCCACCTGTAGGGGGGTCACCTCACAAGCGGTGAAGCAGGTCTGCAGGTGTCTGTCTTTCTCTCCCCCCTCTGTCTTCCCCTCCTGTCTCTATTTCTCTCTGTCCTATCCAACAATGATGATGTCAATGATAACTACAATAATAAAACAACAAGGGCAACAAAAGGGAATAAATAAATAAATATAAAAAAAGAAAATTACTGGAAAGAAGAGGGAAGGCAAGTGAGGGAGAAAAGTAGAGATGTCTCTTTGCCCTCACCATAAAGCAGCAGCAGTAAGGACAGCCACAGTCTCTGAAGGGAGGCTGGGTCATCCTGTCCTGACACTGGAGGAAGACTGGTCCTGAAATGAGTACAGCCTAGAATGTTTCCAGCTGTGACCATGAGCTTCAAGCTCAGACCAATAGGGACTCAGAGGTTACACAGGCTCTTGTGATATATATATATATAGATATAGATATAGATATGCCCTGGGTCAAGTGGATAGAGGTAAGTAGTTAATTTTATTCATAGAATTTTTTTAATAGTGGGAGTTACTCTCTGCCCTAATCCAACTCTCTAGTCCTCTTTACTTTGACACCATTTTCTCAGATAATATATTTGTTTCCTCCAGGGTTATTGCTGGGGCTCAGTGCCTGCACCATGAATCCACTGCTCCTGGATTCCATTTTTCCCCCACTTTTGTTGCCCTTGTTGTAGCCTTGTTGTGGTTATTATTGTTGTTGGTGTCCTTCATTGTTGGATAGGACAGAGAGAAATTAAGAGAGGAGGGGAAAACAGAGAGGGGGAAAGACAGACACCTGCAGACTTGCTTCACCACCTGTGAAGGGACTCCCCTGCAGGTGGTGAGCCAGGTGCTCGAACTGGGATCCCTATGCCCATCCTTACACTTTGCACCATGTGCACTTATCCCACTATGCTAATGCCTGACCCCTTCTCAGAGAATATTTTTATCCAATTTCATGGAAGCTATCAAACTCAAGGAAACACTACTAGTCCTGGGCCCTTAAGAACATGTCTAAAATTGGGAGTCAGGCAGTAGTGCAGCAAGTTAAGCGCATGTGGCACAAAGCGCAGGGACTGGTGTAGGGATCCCAGTTCGAGCCCCTGGCTTGCCACCTGCAGGGGAGTCGCTTCACAAGAGGTGAAGCACATCTGCAGGTGTCTTTCTTTCCCCTTCTCTGTCTTCCCTTCCTCTCTCCATTTCTCTCTGTCCTTTCTAAGGACTATGACATCAATAACAACAATGATAATAACTACAACAATAAAACAACAAGGACAAGAAAAGTGAATAAATAAAATAAATTTTAAAAAAGATCATGTCTATAATGGACTTCCTAGCTTCCTTCCACTCTAAGATCCCTAATCTCATGTGCTCTGTTCCTACTTTTTGTTATCTGTTGATTAACTATTTTGTCTCACTTTATATCCTGCCACTTTGCAGACATCAAGTTGCAGGCGCTACCATGATTCCATATTGACTTCTCTGGGCAGACAATCTCTCACCAATGTGTTCTAGAACCTTGACTCTCTAGAGTTCTAACCCACTAGGTAAAGACAGAAACAGGCTGGGGATATGGATCCACCTGCCAATAAATACCCATGTCCTGTGGAGAAGTAATTACAGAAGCCAGAACTTCAGGCTTCTGCACCACAGAATTTTTTTTCTTTTTTACTAGAGCACTGAGTAGCTCTGATTATGGTGGTTCAGGTGATTGAACCTGAACCTGGGACTTTAAAGCCTCAGGTATGAGAGTCTCTTTGCTTAACCATTATGCTATCTACCCTTGGCCCCCAAAAGAATTTTTATCTATACTCTCAGTGGGGTAGAAATGATAGAAGGAAGAGGAAAAGAGGGCTCTGAACTCTAATTACATCAGGAATGAGACAGAGAATGAAAAAGGGAGAGATATTTGTATGTAAAATAGGGATATATGTGGCCTGGAGAAGAGAGAATTGGACCTGGAAGAAAAAGTGGGCAATTATATACAAATGTAGACAGATAGTTGTAATGGTGAAGCAGGTCTGCAGGTATCTATCTTTTTCTCCCCCTCTCTGTCTTCCCCTCCTCTCTCGATTTCCCTCTGTCCTATCCAACAGCATCAAGGTAAACAAAATGGGAAAAATGGCCTTCAGGAGCAGTGGATTCATAAAGCAGGCACCGAGTCCCAGAGATAACCCTGGAGGGAAAAAAAAATTATCTGACATGTAGGTGGTGCTCCATGATGGTGTCAGCAGGTAAGAGATAAAGTTGGAAGAGCAGCTCTATCAAAAAGAACTTGCGAACAACGGGGATCTTTGTGTTACTCAATACACATATGGCATCCCTTTCCCTCACTTGGATCTCAGCCCTTCCTTTGACCCTGACACCAGCTACAGAATGTGAAACCATTTCCATCTGGGAACCAAAGACTACACATCCAGGGGCTGAGAAGCTGGAAGTCGGCACAGTCCCCATACCTTCCTACAGGCCTGATGCAGAGAGCCAAGAGTCCTATTAATTAAGTCTAAATGTTTATGTCCCCTGAGGGCTATCAGATACAGTGATTACCATCCCTGGAAGTCATTCAGTCGACAGCTTGGGAACAGTTGGTGTCATCTGAGCGGCTGTCTGTCTCCCATGTTTCCTACATGGGACCTGTTACCATTCGAAGGCAGATCACAGTTCCACCTGCCTTTTCGCTATCAGTCTGGATTTCTGTGGCATTTCTCATCCTTTGAATCTTTGTCCACAAGGTACCCACTTCATTTTATTCATAAATAATGGCACTTCCAAAATTAAGAGAGCATAAATCATTTGAGTTACAAAGGGACAGGCTGACCATCTCATTGCCTCCCTGAATGCAGCACGCCAAGTCCGCTGGCAACAACTCACGGAAAGTCTGAATTTCACCCACTCAAGTAGGAAGGCCTGGAAGCTTCTTCACAGACTGGGTGCTGGTAGCCAACCCCTTCCCATCTCCCATCCTCCCATATCTCCAAACTCAGTGGCCAGTCACCTAACTCAAGTTGGACGTGCTAAGATCGACCCAGTCTGGAAAAGAGAAATTTCCCATGAGTGGTCATCCCACTTCCGATTATCTTGTGCATCTCCAAAACTCCCTTTACACTGTCTGAACTGGAAGACGCTTTGAAGAGGGTTAAACCAGGAACAGCTGCTGGCTATGATAACATCACCCCAGAACTCATTCTTAACCTGGGTCCCGCGGCAAAGAAGTGGCTCGCTTCATTCCTGTCCCACATCTAGGAATCTGAGTCTATGCCCAAAGTTTGGCGTTGTGCGAAGATTATAGCGGTTTTGAAACCAAAGAAAGATCCAACACTGGGCGCCAGCTATAGACCAGTTTCTCTCCTTTGCATGTGTTACAAACTCCTTGAGAGGCTGCTTCTGTCACGTATTTCTCATCTTACAGAGAAATTCCTATCACCCGCCCAAGCTGGTTTCTGCCCAGGAAGATCTACCTGCAAACAAGCCCTGGCCCTCTCAACTTACATTGAAAATGGATTCCAGAAGAATTTAAAGACAGGTGCTGTCTTTGTTGATCTCACAGCAGCCTATGACACAGTCTGGCACCATGGTCTCCTAGTCAAGATCTCAAGATGCCTGCCTCCATGGATGGCATCACTATATTGTTTCTTCTCCAAAACAGAAGATTCCGGGTGCATCTGGGTGTCAAGTCTAGCAGATGGAGACTTGTCTCAAGTGGCCTCCCCCAGGGCTCTGTTCTGTCTCCTACGCTATTTAATATTTACATCAATGACCTCCCAGAAACTTCTTCAAGGAAGTTCATCTATGCCGATGACATCTGCTGTGCAACTCAGGCATCAAAGTTCAACATCCTCGAGGAAACACTCACGAAAGACATGTCTCTGATATCTGATTACTGTAAAAAATGGCAACTAATCCCTAACACTGCAAAAACGGTATCATCTGTTTTCCATCTACACCATGCCTCGGCCTCGTGTGAGCTTAATGTGCAGCTTGGCAATACGAGAATCCGGCATGAAGCCCAGCCAGTCTATATTGGTGTTATTCTCGATTGCACCCTGTCATTTCACGAACATCTCATAAAAACTGCAGCAAAGGTGGGCGCGAGGAATCACATCATTGCAAGACTGGCTAGCTCCTCATGGGGCGCGAGCACTTCCACACTATGATCATCATCTCTGGCATTATGCTATTCCACTGCAGAATACTGTGCCCCAGTATGATTCTGTAGCCCCCATGTTCACTTGGTCGATTCCAAATTATATTCCTCCACGAGGATAATTTCTGGAACCATCCATTCCACCCCGGTTCCATGGCTGCCAGTTCTTAGCAACATCGCCCCACCAGATATTCGTCGGGATGCAGCATCATCTAAGTTCATTTCCCACGTCTACGCTCGACCGGACCTGCCAATATACGCGGATATCTTCACCCACCCTGTCCAACGCTTGACGTCTCATCACCCAATCTGGTCCCCTATGCCTACACTGAACTTCTCTGTTCCAGTCTCTTGGAAACAGAGTTGACAGTCAGCTGAGATAAAGAACAAACACCTCATCACAGACCCCTGCAAGCGTCAACCCGGCTTTGACCTGGCACGTTATGATTGGGCCCTCCTCAATCGCTATCGAACAGGCCATGGCCGGTGCTGCGCCGCTATGTTCCATCACTGGGGAGCCAGAGACAACCCGAACTGCCCCTGTGGCTACAGACAGACTATGACCCACATAGTCAACGACTTCCACCTCTCCAGATTCAAAGGAGGTCTCAAAACTTTACATCAGGCTCAACCTGACGCTGTTGACTGGCTACGGAAGAAGGGCAAATGCTAGAAGAAGAAGAAGGCACTATTGACTATGGAGATAGGAATGACAGTGGTGTGATTTTTCTGAATGATATTTTAATGTTGCTATAATTCAGTTGTGGGACTATGTGAAAGCTTGGCAGAGCTTTGGGGAGCTCTCCCATCCTTGTGACGGAGGTCTGGAAAGACACCCCACTTGTGAGACTTTCCCTTCTAGATGGAGCTAAGAGGGAAACGCTTTCTGTGAGTCAGTTTCCCCTTGTTGGTCTCTCAAAGCCTCACAAAAGCCTGCATCCTCTCACACTTAGTTCACTCCCCTGCTAGCCGACCAAATGGCTGCCTGCTTGTAAGTTCACTCAAAGTTCATTATATTCACCCAGAGTTCACCATCCTTTCATTCTTTGATTACATACATAAGCATACTCCATCACAAGCCTTGCCAGCACCCTGGCAGTGAGACCCCCCACACACACCTATTTCCTTGTCTTTGATATCTATGATTTACATCAAGCTTTGTCTTTCTCTGCTTTACCTCGCCCTACTAGTTTTACCACTACATTTTTGTTAATACCTTTAGATAATTAACATGCCTTGAATCATGGGAATTAATTGCTTTGACCTTTCTGTATTTCATCAATTCTGGTCATTCCTACCTCTCCCCACCATAGGAGTAGCTGACATCACCCACTAGACGGCACAACTACAGTGGCACACCCCCCGAAACCCATGATATGACCTGACATGATCCGAAGAACCTGATTCACAGACTCCAAGGACAACATTCTTACTGCCTGTCTGCCCTTCCTACTTCTGCTTTTCCAGTCATGTTTTGGCAGTTCTAGCTCACTCTCTACAGAAAAGTGGAATTCCAGTGGCTGACCTTCCCCATGGAGATAGACGTGAAGCATTTCATCCCCTGGCATTTCTTCCCCTAGTCACCTACTTTGGAATGAGACTTCTATCGGACTTGCTGGTACACCCTTTGGACACTTTACACAATTTTACAGCAGCTTTCTTCCCTTCACTCTGCTGTTTTTTCCAATACTGACCTGCAGTAGTTCATGGACCTTGCAGCCTGTTGCCTTGGGGACTGACTATACAACACCAAATAGCCCCCTCTACTTGGCAGGCCATGCCCTCCCAACTGCAGGTCCTGCCCTTTGAGGCAGGAAACGCCCCTCCCCCCTGTTACTAGGCCCCCGCCCCCAGAGACAGGAAAGGCCCCCTTCCCCAACAGCCTTCCCTTGACATCACACTGGCTCTTGCTGCTCCCCTACTTGTCCCTTCCTTTCTTGTTCTAGTTCTTTTGAAAATGCCTGCATGATATTCAGGTTTATGCCCAAAAGGTTTCTGCTCACCTCTACACTACTATTCCTCTGTTACAGATGGAGTCTTTCAGAGACATTGACCCCTTTTAATGTGATAGCTAGATAGAAAGATAGGGAAAGATGTAGAAAAATTGTGAGGAGATGGTGGAGCCTGGAAGAGCTTAACCTATGAAATGAGTCCCTCCAGGTAAGTCTCTCTCTCTACAGAGGGATTGAGCACAGGGGGGACACATAAATCTCACAAGGTTGGCGGCCATGTAAGTCTTCCCTCCCCCACAGAAACATCCTACATCTTCCCACCAGAGCCTTAAAAAACATTAAGCCTGCTCCACTCTAAATTTCCTATACTATGGCCATTATATAAAAGGAAAGGGGGAGGTGTTGGAAAATTGTACAGATGTGGCTGAACATTGGCAGGGCACACAAACCATTTTGTTCACAGATATCCACCTTATCCCCTCAGAGTATTGCTAGCTTAGTTAAAACCATTGAACAGTCGCTAGGACGCTGGGAGGGGGAAGCGTCCTAGTGACTACCTTCCCAGAGTGCCTTTTGCCTTTCCACTCCCTTTCCCCGGCCAATCCCGGCCCGACTCACCACTTCCCGTTTTTGCCCTATAAAGTCCTCCTGCTTCCACCTCTCTCTCTCTTGCCTGCTTTTCACCTTGGTGACCTGAAGCAGGGAAGGGTTGTTGTGCATAGCAGGAGGCAGCCATTTTGCAAGCTCCACGTGGCCCAAACAGCTGCGCTCTCTCTCTGAGGTACCTGCGTGAATAAAGATTTGTGTTCCCTCTCTGCTCTGGTCTCTTCTCTCCCCACTGCGGCACAGCCCAACATGCACCACTCCCTGGAACCCTTGCTTCTCTCCTTTTTAGCTAGTGCTATGGTTCCAAGTTATGCCCACTGCAACCCAAGGTTCCAGGACAAACAAACCTCACCACCCAGCTTGAAGACTAAGGATGACGGCGCTCCCATAACCTTATCAGGGAGTGATTAATGCAGGAACCCAGTCCTGAACTGGTCAGCACATGGAATTGCCAATTATCAAGACTAGTTCAGAAACAAAGACATGTCTTCAGAGAAATCAACAAGAAAAAAGAAGGGAAGCATATTCTCTCACCATCGGATTCAATGAAACCATCTGAATCAGCACGTCCGCCTGAAGATGCCCTAGAGCATAGTAAGGCCAAAAGAATCACAGAGCCACAGAGCAGAAGGTTACAGATTAGGACAGCCCTTCAGCAAACAGTATCTATTAAAATCAACAAGGGAATAAAGTGCAAAGGCACCCTGATTCTCTCAGGCTGACAGGGATGAGGATAAAAGATATGTCCCTCATGATGCACCTCCAAGCCAGGACAGTCCCTTACTTCTGGCCCTCAGGACCCTCCAGCTCTCTTCCAGGAAAGGAAACTCTTGGAACCAGGGAAACCTCTGAGACAGGTGGCTTTCACCCAGCTATTGAGAAGGCAGTGGCGCTAAGGAGTAAACTAGTGGATATAGAACAACCCATGTCATTAAACTCAGACTCATAGAAGAAGCAGAAAGCAAAGATAAGGATAGAAGTCTAGGGGGTCAGGTGGTAGCAACAGGTTAAGCACACATGGGTCAAGAACATAAGTATGGCATAGGGATCCCGGCTACCCACCTGCAGAAAGGCCATCGCTTTGCAAGCAGTGAAGCAGGTCTGTGGGTGTCTATCTTTCTCTCCCCTTCTCTGTCTTCCCCTCCTCTCTCCATTTCTCTCTGTCCTATCCAGCAACAATTACATCAGTAACAACAATAACAATAACCACAACAATAAAAAGGGGGGACAGAAAGGGGGGGAAAACTAGCCTTCAGGAACAGTGGATTCATGGTGCAGGAATCGAACCCCAGCAATAACCCTGGAGGAAAATAAAAGAAAAGGATAGAAGTCTGAATTCCAGGTTTAGACTGGATACTCACACTGGGTAACCCTGGGCTCTGTCAAGATCCTAATTCCTCATTCTCAAATTAGTGATAAAACTGACAAAAAAAAAAATGAATTGGGTGGCCAGAAGGTGGCAAACTTGACTAAGCATACATATCACCACACACAAGTACCCAGGTTTGAACCCTTGCTTCCCACCTGCAGGGGGGAAACTTCATGAGCAGTGGAGCAAGTCTGCAGGTGTCCTTCTCTCTCCCTCTCCATTTCCCCTTTCCTATGAATATCTTTCTGTCCTGTCAAATAAAAAATAAAGTAGAAAGGAAAAGAAATGGCCTCCAGGAGCTGTGGATTTGCAATGCTGGCACTACTGAGCCCCAGCAATAACCTTAAAAAAAAAAAAAAAAGGGAAAAAGAAGGAGGAGGTGGAGGGGAGGGGGAAAAGAAGAAGGAGGAGGAGGGAAGAGGAGGAAGAGAAATAATTGAACAACAAAAAAATCAGAGGAATCAAACAGTTGTGTTGGTTGGTAGCTGATGTGATTCAGTGATTACTCTTAGTTTTCCCAGGCATTATTTCCTCTGAACAATGTACTTCAACTGAGTTATAAATAAATATATGTACTTGTGTAGGCATGCAAAAACAAAATAACTGAAAAGGACATTTGGTAGTATGATAAGAATCTTGAATATGACCCTGTGGAGAGGCCATAATTGAAGGGAGTATACATCAATTAAAAAAGAGTATACATCAATAAGAAAAAGAGCTCAGGGAGCAGGTGGTTTGACACCCAGTTATGCCAGTTAAGCACTCATATTAAAATGTGCAAGGACCCAGGTTTAAGCCCCTGATCCTCACCTGCAAGGGGAAAGCTTCACAAGTGGTGAAGCAGGGCTGCAGGTGCCTCTCTGTCTCTCTTACTCTCTAACTCCTCTCTGCTGGGATATTGTGCAGATGCAGTCACTCTGCCATGTTGTCCCCGCAGGCTACTGCTAGCTCCCATGAGAGTTGGGACATTCTCGGAGTGCCTGTTTCACCATGTTGTGCCCTCAGGGCATTGTCTATTTCCCCGTGATATTTGGAGTGCTTTGGTCACTCCTCCCCCTTCCTATTCTCATGAGAGTTATTATCCTATTCTGGAGTGCTATGGTTACTCCTCCCCCTTCCCATTCTTGCGAAAGCTGCTCCTATAAAAGCCCTTCTTCTTCTGCACCTCGTTCTCTTGCCAGCGCTTCACTTTGGTGTTCAGATGCAGGAAAGGTTACTGCATGAGGCGGCCATTTTCACTACCTCCACGTGGCCCAACCTGCTTCTCTAGCACCCAACTCTGAGGTGCCAGCCCAAATAAAGATTTGTGTTCCCTCTTCACTCCAGACCTCCTCTCTCTCTTCTCCACAGCCCGCACAACAACACCTCTCTAAATTTCTCTCTGTCTATCCAGTAATAAATAAATAAATATATTAAAAAGAAAGTGTTCACAATAGTGCTGGTGAGATAACTCAGTGGAAACGTTACCTGTCTTGCCATGAACTGAAGCCAGGTCTAAGTCCTAGGTACATAATATGGAAGTATTATGGTATCAAGTTAAGCTTCAGTACTATAATGTCTCTCTGTGTCTCTCAGACTCTCTTTCCTTCTTAAAAAAAGTCTGGGATATTAACACTTCAGTAAATAAGAACAACAACAAAATCACACTTAGAGTGAAAAAGTGAGATAGGGCAGAAGTCACTGACAAGCTATGTGAGATTTGGAACATTTCCCAACCTCTCCAAGCCTGTTTCCTCCAAATTATATTTTCTTAAGAGTAGCACTAGCCTCATTCTCATTCTCAGAGTCAGACAGAATAATGTTTGCGAATGGATTGGGGGGACTTAGAATCAGAGTTTTTTCCTCAAATGTTTAAAGGTTCATCACACATAAGCCCAACAAAGAAGTGAGGAGAAACCATGATTTTTTAGGAATTTTAAACTTTATTCAGGAAAACGAAGAACACCCACACCTATTACCGCTCCCATTTCCTGTGCAGCAATTCCCTTTCCCTAGGGACAACTCTGGGGAACATATGTTCTGGTGTGGTGCAACAGTGTTCATTTTCCCCTAATACTTCCTGTCATTTCTGACCTCAACATGAAGGTGATTAGCTCACTACCTAGCACCTAGATAGAGTAAGCATTCAATAGATGAAAGCAATTACTATACACCAGCATGCAAAGAAAAAAAAATGTCTAAACATAGCACCTACAGATACCTCTGAAATTTATAAGCCAAAAATTTAGGTACAGAGAAGAAACAGGAGAGATAGAAATGTTATTTCTCTAATCTAACCAAAAAACACTCCAGGGGAAGCAGAAATTGTGATGTATGAACAGCTTTGAGAATACAATATAAATTAATCAAGGGAATTATTCTTCCTTTGGAAATATTTAGACTAAGGAGCAATGGCCTGCAGCTACGGGGGGGGGGGGTATTGGGGTTAGATCCAACAAGACAAGACAGTTCTCAGCGGGGAAAGTAATTAGGAAATGAAATAGACTCCCTGGAGTTGGCACAGAGGAACCTTCCCTGCAGTAATCAAGGGGAAGTGAGGGGATGAGGACAAAGTGGAGAAAAACTGCAAAACCCTACCCTTTGAGGAGAGAGCTTCTCCACCTCTCTTAAGAGTCTGTCAAGTAGTCAGTCAGCAGTCACTCAGAGCTACCTGTCTGTTCTTGACACCCCCTGGAAGGTCTTAAGACAGCATTTCCTCAATAAAAAAGTGTGTTTGTTTGTTTGTTTGTTTGTTTTTAAGAAAGGCTACTGGCCTCAGGAATTTTGTAGCTTAGCAGAGAAAGGTTTTCTAGATATTACGTGGAAGGGAGCAAGGCTACCATCTAGCTGGGTATATTTTTCCGCTCCTGAGTAATGTTAAAAGCGTTCCTCTTATTCTTTCTTCTGATAAAACAATTGGACAGCTATGAACCATCACAGGTCAAAATGTATGAGGCTTAAAGTTAATGGTACTGATTGTTGTTAAAATTTTCAGAGGCTCTTGCCGGGCGGGCTAGCTTCACGGGCGGGTAACAGAGACGCGGAGACAATGGCTGGGCAGGGAGGCTGTATTTCTTTATTCAGGAACAACAATTCATAAACCAAACCAAACTAATCACCAAACAGAACTCTGCTGTCTCTTTGCGGCGGCGCAAGCACTCTCTCTTACTCTGCACTCAGGAACCCTCGAACTCTGCAACTCTTCAACTCTCAAACTCTGAAACTCTTCCACTGTGGAACTCTCTCTTACTCTGTAACTCTGAAACTCTTCCACTGTCGAACTCTCTCTTACTCTGTAACTCTGAAACTCTTCCACTGTCGAACTCTCTCTTACTCTGTAACTCTGAAACTCTTCCATTGTCGAACTCTCTCTTAAGCCTGTCACTCTCCAACTCTGGAACTCTGGCGGGTTTCCTTTGGGGCGGGGCCGAGCAGGCCCGCGAAACTAACTGGACTGATCTAATTCTCTTGGTGGGGGAGGGCTAGAACAAACCAATGTAAAGCATACGACACTGATTTTATGCAAAGCTTAAAAATTCTTCTTTTTTAATGTGGGAAAGGGAGTGAACTCAGGTTTTCAAATATACACCCTAATGCTGAGCCACCTTCCCTCTCAGTTTTTTTTTTTATTGTTGTAGTTATTATTGATGTCATCATTGTTGGATAGGACAGAGAGAAATGGAGAGAGGAAGGGAAGACAGAGAGGGGGAAAGACCTGCAGACCTGTCGGGCCTTAAAGCCAGCCCCACCCCCTGCTCTGCTCCATGCTCCATTGCTGACACTATGGTCTATGTACATAATCACTGTTTTGCCTGAAAGATCCCCACCTTTGATCTATCTTCTTATAACTCAGACCTACCCTGCCTGTAGGGTATTAATTAATTCCATCAGTTAAAACCATCACAACAGTTGCTAAGGATGCTTCCACCTTCCCAGTGTGCCTTTTGCCTCTCTCCACCCCCTTTCCTAGCCATTTCTGTCGGGCTGAGCTTCACTGACGGGAGAAAGATGACCCAGGACTCATGGTTGAGCTGTACGCAGTATCTCTTTATTCATGCAGGACGCAGCGCAATCTATGCCAAGCTAAGCTAAACTAAAACTAAAGTAAAACTCACAATGCTGTCTTTATATATACTTGCCAAGTAGGGTGTAAACAGGATGTGATGAAGAGAGGGTGGAGAGAAAAGTGACTGGTGAAAATCAGGGTGTGACAAGGAGAGGGGGCAGAGCAAAAAGACAACATGAACCAGTGGGGATTAAACCAATGCCATGCAGGCATGCTGGTGCTTAGTTATGTAAATAGAATAGTGTTAAGCAGGGGGGATTAAACCAAATGAAACAGAAGAGGTTTTTAGAAGTAGAATTAGAAGCATACCAACACATTTCCATTTCCGACTTGCCACTTCTGGTTTTTACCCTATAAATCCCACTTCTGTTCCTGGTTTCACTCTCTCTTCTTCCTTTCTTTTCTCTCCCCCATTCCAACCTGGAGATGGGCTGGCATGCAGAGCGGGAAGTGGTCATTGCGGTTTGGTGCCACGTGGCTTAACCCGCTGTGCTCACACCCGATTCTGGGGCTTCCGCATCAATAAAGAATTGTATTACCATGCCGCCGTGAGTTCCTGGTATCCCGCCTGCAAATCTAGCCCAGCACAGACCTCCTTCACTGCTTGTGAAGAGACTCTCCTGCAGGTGGGACTTTTTTTTTTTTTATGAGAGACCAAAGCATTATTCTGCCACTCATGAAGTTCCATCTGTTTGGCCTGTGTTGTTCTAATGTGGTGCTGAGGATCAAGACCAGGACCTCATGCATGTAAGGTATGCACTCTACCACTGAGCTACCTTCTTGGCTCTAAAATGCTGTTGTTGGTTTTCATTTGTTTGTTTGTTTTATTTTGTTTTTCCTTTAGTCCATAATAATTTTACATCATGAGATTTTTGCAGTAAGGCATTCAGTCAAAAGATTATCACAGTGACCCTCTTCCTCTTACTCACAGGATATAAATAATAACTCATGAGATGAACTCAGACTGATGCCTGATTCTTTAATAGAAATCAGATGAGGGGAGTCAGGTGATAGCACAGCGGGTTAAACACAGGTGGCGCAAAGCACAAAGACCAGTGTAAGAATTCTGGTTCAAGCCCCTGGCTCCCCACCTGCAGGGGAGTCACTTCACAAGTGGTGAAGCAGGTCTGCAAGTGTCTATCTTTCTCTCCCCTTCTCTGTCTTCCCCTCCCCTCTCCATTTCTCTCTGTCCTATCCAACAATGACGACATCAATAATAACTACAACAATAAAAAACAATCAGGGCAAGAAAAGGAAATAAATAAATATTTTAAAAGACAGAAAGGAAGGAAGGAAGGAAGGAAGAGAAAAATCAGATGAGAAGAAAATTCTGGTGGGGAAAAAATGTAGGCCTTTAGATGCAGTGGGATTGGATGTTTGATCTTGACCTGAATCATGATCATTTAGGGCAGTAGATAATGACAACCTTGCTACCATTCCTTAGGCAGCTACTGTGGGTATGGGAGGAATCCTCTCAACAGTGAGGACTCCTCTATTTCTCGTGTACAAACTACAGAAGAGTTCTAAGCAAGTGCAAAAGCAGTCAGGCCTCCTGAAGCTAGAGCTCCGCACTGTTCCTCATCATCCCAATACCCTCCGGCTGAAGGAGGAAGATTCTGCTACCATTTATTTCTCCTTCTTCTGTTTCTGGGTGGGTTCTGGCCATGGAAATTTGGAAGTGATTTGTGTTGAAGTCACGGAGTTGAGGTAAAGTAAAAAAAAAGGGAAAAGGAAAGAATGAGTCTTTTGTGTTCCCATTTAGAAAGAGCTTATGGTAGATTTAGAGAGAATCCAAAGTTTCAATTGGAATATTCTAGAGGGAAAAAAAAAAACAGCAATGTGGCAAAGATGAAAAAAATAAATTTGAAAATGTTTTATTGGGAATTTCATTAAGATCCCCCTTCAGAATCCTTGGACAGGTTTGGGCTGATGCTTAATTGCTATGTCCTTAGTTTTGGTTTGGGAATGGCATTGCATTGAATGAGACTGTGCAGTTTGGAGCAGGAGGAGGGACGGCTGGGTATCAGGCCTGCTGCAAGTAGGCATGTCATTAGTCTCCTGCTGCAGCCAAATAGACGTCTCACATACACCTCAGTTCAGGACCAAACACGCGACACTTAACCAAAGGAATAAATCAATCCTAACTCTAAATGAAGGCAGGAAATGAAATGGCCTCATCTAGAAAGAGATGTTCAGTTCACCCAATGACACATAAATCTCCCCTTCATTTGAAAGGGGGAGGGATTTTGCAGATCCTTCTTCTTGATTAAGCTTGTCATAAATCGTAGCCATCAGCAGGGTAAGCCATATACTGGCCACCAAAGTCTAATGCATTCCAGAACATCATCACCCCCCTACCTTGGGAAAATCCCCCAATATTTTGTTCAGAGATTTCAGAAATGTACTGCAGAAAAAAATCCCAATGTGTTAACTCAAACATGCTTCCAAATTATTTTTGAAAGCACTTTGTTAGGCTGAGACTATTTATCTGTATTTTCATTAACTGTAAGAGGTATTTACAGAGACTCAAGGCACTACATATGTGTTTTCTAATCACCTGAGGCAAATCTTACCACCACCGCCCAAAGTCTGCTAGAGATAGGCATACTTGGAAGACAAATTCATGAATGATCAATTGTCCAAGTCTTAGCACAACCTGCTAAAAATCTCTATGCCTGGTAGAAAAGGGATGGAGCAAAGCCATGGGGCTACTCACCATGCAAATGTCTGTCTCATCACCCAAGGAGAAGTCTGCAGGTTGCTGTCTATCACCAGGCAACATCTCAAGCCACCCAGAAGAGGGTCTGGGGAAACAGCATAAGGGTTCTGCAAAAGAGGCCCCAGGTTCAAATCCTTAGCACCACTAAAAGGCAGAGCTGAGCAGTGATCTGGTAATAATAAATAAGATTTTTTAAAATTTAAGAAACCCAAGGTAAAGTCTTGCTCTTTCTGGTGTCCTGCTGCTGTGACCTTTTAGCCATCTTTGATTTTCATCAGGAACTAATATCTTGGCCTGCCCATCCCACCACCCCTCTACCTCATTCAGGAAGAATTTGTAGATTCTACACTCCTTCACAAAAGTCTTAACAGCAGAGCTGTCCCAGCACTAACAGCCCTGAAACTTGTAAGATTCTGACCGAAGATTTACACCCTTTTGACACCCCAATGTGGAGGACAAGCATGTGCATTCTGTTTGTAATGGCTTAGGATCCTCAGCCCTCCAAAGTTCAGGTGAGAAGTCCCGTAGGGACTTTACACTTCAATCCACATTTCTGTTCCTCTGCTTTGCACAATGCCTGGTGCAAATCAACCAGCTGCCCCATTGCTCTGTGAGGACACCTCTTAATACCATCATTTTTCTCTGGCTAGAGCAGAGCAGAGACCTCTTTTCACTGACACACACATTGTCATCTTAACAGTTAATCAAGAACAAGGAGGGGAGGCTTCCCAAAGTATTCACAGCCAAATCCTTCGAGCCTGCTGTGAGAGCCTGGGAGTCTGGGCATTTAGAAGAGGATTTCTCTTAGAGTAACTCACCAATCCTGGTCTCAGGCCGGATCACCCACTAAGCCTGTGTCAAGGACATGGAGCTTAACTGCTGAGTCACATGATCTTACCTCCCTGTTTCCAGACCCCACAGAACACACCTTTAGGGTTAGAGTCGTAGTGAGACTATAATAGCCCTCAGAAGAAAGAGAAAATTTTTATGACATTTAATTTAGTTTTTTTTTCCTCCTCCTTGAAGGGTAACATATGTGTGTGGGGGGAGTGGTTCTGAGAGGAGACAGAGAGACAGAGAGTGAGAGAGAGTGAGAGCAGAGTAGTTCTGGGGTTTTCTTGTTTTTTGTTTTGTTTTGTTTTGTTTTTGTAAATAAGTGAACCAGCAGTTCAAACAAAGCAGGCTCAATTCAGGACTTTTGTCCTGCTGGAATCAGGCCAGGTCACTTAACAATATCTTTCCTCTTCTTTTTTCTCCATCACCTTGTGCCCCAAGGACTAGAGAAGGCTTTGTGGATTTGATTTAATTAGTCTTCGGAAAATCCTGGGCTGTGACCAGGGACAATGTTGATCCTTTGTCAGCATGGGCTGTGTCAGCCAGAGGTAGGAATTTACCAAGGTTAGACAGCTAAGAGCCAGGCTCTAGCCCTATACCAGCATTATCCAGACTGTCCCATCAGGCTGCAGAGGGGCTCCAGGGACAGGGGTGTCACCAATGGGGTGTCATGCCAAAAGCAGTAGTTTTGTTTTTTTTAATTTTGGATAGATACAGAGAAAAATGGAGGGGAAAGAGCAGGAATTAGAAAGGGAGAGGGAAAGAGAGACTCCTGCTGCCCTGCTTCACCACTTGTGAAGCCTCCCCCCACTCCACAGGTGGGCACTGGGACTTGAACCCAGGTCCTTGCGCATTACAACATGTGCAGTTTACAGGGTGAACCACTGCTCATCCCACTGGGGCAGTCTTAGCCAACCCATATTCTAACCAGCTTACCAAGACGTAAGTATTGCCAAATAACTTATAATATAATAAGACTATACAGCCTATATCTAAGACCTATCTGGTAGCCTGTAGCTAATAAAAAGCTATAATAGTAACCTACGGAGCTTGCTACATCCACAAAACCTTTATCATTGCATGAATTATGCCAATTATTTTTTTAATATTTGATTTTATTTATTTTAGATATAGACAGAGAAATTGAGAGAGAAAGGAGCATAAAGAAAAAGGGGGGCAGGCAGTAGCACAGCGGGTTAATCGCACATGGCACAAAGTGCAAGGATCGGTTTAAAGAATGGGGTTCAAGCCTCCAGCTCCCCACCTACAGGGGGTTGCTTCACAAGCGGTGAAGCAGGTCTCCAGGATCTTTTGCTCCCCCTCTCTGTCTTCCCTCCCTCTCTAGATTTCTCTGACCTATCCAACAACAATAGACAATAAGGGCAACAAAAGGGGGAAAAATAGCCTCCAGCAACAGTGGATTCATAGTGCAGGCACAGAGCCACAGCAATAACCCTGGAGGCAAAAAAATAAAAATATAAAAAAACAAATAAAATAGACTTGCAGCACTGTTGGGAAATTGTGCAGATGTGGTTGAGTTAGGCAGGGCCCACAAACCATATTTCCATGCGAGTATTATTATTTACATATAAATCATCTGCCTTATTTTAATAATGACTCCTCCACCACCACATTATCCCCTCAGGGTATTCCCCATTCCTGCCAGCAAAAACTATAGCAACCGTAACTAAGGAAGTTCCCAGAATGCATTTTTCTTTTCTCTACCTGCTTCTCTAGCCAATTCCATCCCGACTTGCCCTTCCGTTTTTACCCTATAAAACCTGCTGCTGTTCCTGGTTTCACCCCTTTTTTCTCTTCCTCATCCCAACCTGGAGAAAACCTGAAGAAGGGCTGGCATGCATAGTGGGACGTGGCCATTTTGCTAGCTCCATGTGGCCTAAAACTGCTGTGCTCACACTCGACTCTGGGGTGTCCGCATAAATAAAGATTTGCATTCCCGCTCCACTATGAGTTCCTGGTCTCTCTCTCCTGTGACACAACCCCGACATCACTACTTCACTGTTTGTGAAGCTTCCCTCCCCCACATCCATACCTTACAGATGGGAACCAAAGGCTTGAAATGGGGTCATTGTACATTGTGATATGTGAGCTCAACCAGGTGTGCCACCATCCAGCCCCTGGATGATATCAATATATACAATAAAATAAAATTCGTAAAAATTAGTAATAGGGCTGACAAGAAAGCTCATTTGGGTAGTACACATGCTTTGTCATTCTGTCGACCCAAGTTCTACCCAAGTCACCTGCACTTCATTTAAAGAAAGTAATACTTTTCTTTAAAGATATTTAAATTTATTTATTTATTTTAAAAATATTTGTCTGTAAATAGAATAATGATTATGCAAACAGACTCTCATGCACCACCATGAACCAGAGATGAATAGTGCTCTGGTAAGTAATATATATGTGTGTGTGTGTGTGTGTGTGTGTGTGTGTGTGTGTGTGTGTGTGTGTTTAATTGATGGAAAAGAGAGAAATTGAGAGAGGGGAGATGGAGAGGGAGAGAAAGACAGAGAGACACCTGCAGACCTGCTTCACCACTTATGAAGCTTTCTCCCCCTATACCACCCCCCACCTCACTGGTGGGGACTGGGGGCCGTGAACCTGGGTTATTATTCATAATAACGTGAGCACTCAACTAGGTGCCCCACTGCCTGGCCCCTTTAAATTTATATCAGTATTTTTTCACCACTGCCATCACCAAAGGTCTGTGTCCCCATCCCATCCCCCATAGATAACCACTATAGTTCTCCCACAGTCTTGAAAATAAGTAGACATCTTATTGTTTTCCATATAAATATATTCAATTATCTCTATTCCACATATGAATGAAGCCATTCTGTAGTTGTCGTTTCCCACCTTGCTGGATTCACTGAGCATAACCTTCTCCAATTCCATCCAATTTATCCCAAAGAACATAATATCACCCTTTTTTATCTATAAAATGGAAATATTGACAAGACTATAGGATAAAAGGGTTACATTTCCACACAATTCCCACCCCAAGAAATCCATATCCATCCCCTACCCTGATAGCTTCCATATTCTTTATCCCTCTGGAAGTATGGACCCAAGGTCATTGTGAGATGCAGAAGGTGGAAGGTCTGGCTTCTGTAATTACTTCCCTGCTTAACATGAGCATTAATAGGTCAATCCATACTCCAAGCCTGTCTCTCTCTTTCCCTAGTGGGGCAGGGCTCTGGGGAGGTGGGGCTCCAAGACACATTGGTGAGGTTGTCTGCCCAAGGGAGTCCAGTTGGCATCATGGTAGCATCTGGAACCTAGTGGCTGAAAAAAGAGTTGATATAATGCAGAACAAATTATTGACTAATCAGGACCCTAAAGGCAAGAATATTGCAGATGAAGATTTGGGGTCTCCATTTTGAAAAGAGCTAGTAGGTCTGTTTTAGGTATATTCCAAAGGGCCCACGACTATACTAGTTTTTTCCTGGGCCTGACATCTAATATGCAGGTGGACCCAGGTTATTGACTGGAGGAATGGTGTCATAGTTGGAAAAAAGGACCAGAAAGCTGGATCAGGGAAGAGAGTGGCTCCTAAATATGGGGGAAGTGTATAAATATTGTTGACTGTAAACCCTACTGGTTTGATCTGGCACACATATTCAGCTTAGGAGCCTATGTAACCTCTACATCCCTTTAGGTCTGAGCTCACATTCTGTGGTCATGTCTAGGAACATTCCACACTGCACTAATTTCAGGGCCCATATTCCTTGGGTAGTAGGTAGAGTATGTTGTCCAACCTCCTTTTGTAGAATGGAACATTCCCTACCATTATTGATCCACATTAAGGGCCAGGTCCCATAGGGGCCCACAAAGGGATCCACTGTGCTGTTCCTGATGGAGATGACCAGTGACAGTTGTGAGAGGAATCTGTTAGAGGTATAGGAACACTGTGTCTGTGTGGAAACCCCAGGGCTCCTTGACAGTATCACCCCTTTTTATAAATTTATTTTTATAAAAGAACAACCAGGGCACATCTCCACACGGGTCTATGTGCTCCTGTTGACAGAGGCTGGGCCCCCACACAGTCAGTTCCCTACTCTGCCTGCTGAGTCATCACCCTGTCACACAACTGCTTTACACATACCCCTCTTGATAGCTATAAGAAAGTGGAGTTTGGGGAGTAGGGTGGTAGTGCAGCGGGTTGAGTGCACTTGGCACAAAGTGCAAGGACTGGCATAAGGCTCCCGGTATGAGCCCCTGGCTCCCCATCTGCAGGAGAGTCACTTCACAGGCAGTGAAGCAGGTCTGCAGGTGTCTTATCTTTTTCTCCCCCTCTCTGTCTTCCCCTCCTCTCTCCGTTTTTCTCTGTCCTACCTAACAACAATGGCACTAGTAACAACAAAAATAACTACAACAACAATTAAAAAAAAAGACAACAAGGGCAACAAAAGGGAAAATAAATAAAGAAAAAAAAAAGAAAGTGGAGTTTGCTAGAAACTGCCCCCCACCAAAAAAAAAAACAAAAAAAAAACTTAAGTCCCAGAGAGAAATTTGTCAAGGATTCTGAAATTGGCCAGCAGAGTCTGGGTAACCCTCACTTAGTTCAAGTCACCATTTAGGCTTCAGCATTCATTCTTTTTTTTTTTTTAAGCTTGCTGACTCAAGTAGTGTGAGGTTTATTTTTAAAGTATGCTGATCCAAGAAGTATGAAGTTCCTTTGCTGAAATATGCAGCCTCTACCAAGCATTGTTTCTCTCTGATTTCATCTCTCATTGTAAATGAGTCTGGGAAATATTAATGCCTGCAAGTCTTGGGATCCATGTTCACAAAATAGAGGTAAGTCGCTGCTGAAAGGATATCCAAGGAACAGAAAAAACCCATTACCTGCCACCTTCTGCTCCCCATAGGCATCTTTGGTCCATACTCCCAGAGGGATAAAGAGTAGGGAAGCTTTCAATGGAGGAGACAGGATATGGCACTCAGGTGATACGGACTGTATGAATTGTACCTCTCATATCCCACAGTCTTTTCCATCATTATTAGATCACTAATAATAAGTTTGTTGTTTTATTTAAAAAGAACTTGATGAATAAGGAAACACAAAGCAGAACTTGTACTGGAGTTGGTGTATTACACCAAAGTAAAAGACTCTAGGTTTGGGGAGGAGGGGGCGTTCAGATCCTGGAACATGATGGAGGAGGAGGACCTAGAGGGGGCTGAATTATTAAGTGGCAAGCTGAAAAATGTTACACATGTATTAACTACTGTATTTTACTGTTGATTATAAACCATTAATCCCCCCCAATAAAGAAGGGGAAAAAAGCCTACTGTACCTTCTTGGCCTAATGAGTAGAAGAGCTTTATGTTTCCCAGATTTCAGTCCAGGAAGTGAAATTGTTTGGTTCCATCTTCCCTGTCTCAGAGGCCACATGAACTCATGATCTCAGTGCATTCTCAGTGCTCATAGAAGAGCTAAAAGTTCTGTAGCATTGCAAGCAGATGATTTAAACATGACACGGTGCTTTGGACTCAGTTGTACAGCATCCACAACCAAAGATTCATTCCACAATCAGTAGGCAAAATGTCACCAGCATGACAGAAGGTGCCCATTAAGCAAGGCAATTTATCACAGAAACACGCTGAATGATTCCAGGGCTCTATGCAGAAGGACAATCTCTTTGTTTAGGTCTATGTTTTTACTGGAAAATTATGTCAATAAAGTGGCATAAATTCATCCTCATTAGGCATAATGAGTTCACCCAACTCAACTAGTAATGTGAAACATCTGTCAGGGCGACCTTCCAACATGCTCTTTTCAGAGATGTCACAGAGCTGGTTGATTTGCGTCTCCTCAAGTTCCCCCCCCAGGAGGTGGGGGGCCAAGGTCAGATGGCAGGTTCCCCCTGCACAGTGACTGGGAGGCCTTCTTCTCACTGGCTGCTGTGGACTTCGCCATGATGCTAAAAGTGGGCATTATCCAAGGTCTGATCTGTACATTTTGTATTGCAGTGTTAGAAGATAAAGAGGGGAGGAAGGGGGAAAAGAAGGAATGAGGGACAGAGGGATAGGAGGAGAGAGAAAGGAGGAGGTAAAGGAAGGGAAAGAAAAGAACAGAAAGAAGGGAAGGAGGGAGGGGAGAGTAAAAGGGGAGAAAGGAAGTGAGGAAAAGGGGAATGGGAGAGGGAGAAAGAACAGGGAAAAAGAAAGGTGGAGAGAGAAAGGAGGAAGGGAAGGAATGGAGGGAAGAAGGGAGGGAAAGAGGAGCAAAGGGAGGGAGGAAAGTGTACAAACTGGAGTTACACAGGCAGAACATAACCTGAGCCTGTGGTGTCCCCACACAAGCCCAACAGATTGCTTCACCCACCTTACCATTCTCTGCTGGAAATCGCTAACCTAAGTTGTCTGTTACTTTCTCACATTTCTTCATGATTTTGCCAAGATCATCTCCAGACAATACAATGTTTGCATTTGTCTGTTTGGGAGCTCTGGAGAAAAGAAATTAGACCGCTTGTGTTCTTTTACAACTTGTTCTTTCTACCACTGAGAACCATACCGATAATAGAATTCACTTTTCAGATTCCATTTAGTGGTATCCCGTTACTAGGATGCCTCACACATTGATGCTTAGATCTTCTGTAGTTATTTTCCAGTGTGAGTAATAGTAAGTATTTGGCATTTGTTTACACCTTGCATTTTGTTATTATAAATAAAAACATTCTTCTATGTGAGGCCTATTAGCATATGTACACTTCTTTTTTTCTGAGTGTCTTCTAAGATTTAAAAGACTAATTATTTTCTAGAAAATTTTAAGTGAATATCTAAAATGTTCAATCGTTCCTGAAATAGTTGGAAAAACTGTAACAATCATCAGGTTAAATAATTGACAAAACCTCACAGCGATGCAAAATTCAGTCCAAAGGCATTTTGTGGTTGCACACTCTTCTCCCAATTCCTTTCCTCAGATGAGTTTAGATTTTCTGCAGGAGGGTGTTAGCGAGCAAAATCAAACCACCATCAACTGCAAGGAAGCAAAAGATGTTTATTCACAAATTTGAATCCGGGCCGAGTGGTGACTGACAGCAGTCCACCAGCTCGACCTTGAACAAGGCTCAAACCACACAATTTATAGGATTCTAGAGTTCATTCTGGGTGGGGAATATGCAAAACTAGAATTCTATCACACACTCAATAGCATTTTACAGAAAATGCAGGATCCAATCATTTCAGACATTGCAATACCCTAAGCAGCCTATAAGAATTGTCTAATTTCAAGCCTTTATGCAAAATAGGGTCACCACACTTTCTCGTTGTCAGCCAAGACCACCTGGCTATCAGCTCCCTCGACCTTGAGCAAGTGGTTGGGTTTCAAGGACTTGGTTAGGCTAGCTATTCTCTTTAAGACAAACAACAGGTGGCTTACATCTTGGTGTGTGGGTTTTGTCTAGCCCCTTTTTTCATAAATGAGAGGTACAGGAATTTTCCACTGCAGGCAGAAAAGCAACTATACTTATAACTCATGCTTAAAATTTTACTTAAAGCAATCCTAGAGTTACTGCTTCTAACAGAGGGGGGCAGAAAGAGGGCAGAAAGGAGAGGTTTAAGATAGATAAGGAAGCGGCAGGCAACCCTGTTTCTGGGTATATAAGGGGGAAGGTGAGTTCTTAGATTTTTGTGGGAGATTTTGTTATTGTTGTCTTGCCATGAGGGTTATTGCTGGGGCTAAATGCCCAAGACAAACCCATAACTTAACTCTCTGTGGCCATCTGTCCCTTTCCCCACCCCCTCTTTTATTTGATAGACAGAGAGAACTTGAGCGGGAAGGGGGAGATAGAGAAGGAGAGAAAATAAGAGACAGCTGGAGACTTGCTTCAGGGCTCAGGAAGCTTCTTAGCTGCCTGTGGAGACCAGGGACTTGAACCCAGGTCCTTGCACACATTAACATATGCACTCAGCAGGGTGAGTCACAGCCCAGTTCCAAGTTCCTATGTTTTAAATGACTCCCTTCCTAGTCTACTAAGGTTGGGCTAAGATCAAATGGACTTCAATTAGTGGCATTCTCTGAAATGGCTAATCCTCTCCTGTATACTTCAGGACACAGAAATAAATACCCCTATACAGATTAAAGTTGGAAGAGGAATTTTTTAAAAACTCAATTCTTTTAATACTTTCTAAGATTTATGCAAAAATTGCTTTGTAATCTAGCATTCAACAAGTTGAAAATTGAATAGATCTTTTTAAAAATATAGTTAAAAGTAAAAAATGATAAACTAGGGAGCCGGGCGGTAGAGCAGCGGGTTAAGTACATGTGGCACAAAGCAAATGGACCAGCATAAGGATCCCGGTTCGAGACCCTGGATCCCCACCTGCAGAGGAGTCCCTTCACAGGTAGTGAAGTAGGTCTGCAGGTGTCTAATTTTATCTCCCTCTCTCTGTCTTCCCCTCCTCTCTCCATTTGTCTCTTCCTATCCCACAATGAATGACATCATCAACAACAATAATAACCACAACTAGGCTACAACAACAAGGGCAACAAAAGGGGGAAAAATGACCTCCAGGAGCAGAGGATTCATGGTACAGGCACTGAGCCCCAGCAATAACCCTGGAGGCAAAACAAAGATAAACTAATCTGTAAAGACCTGGAAAAGTTTAAGGATATATTATTTATCTTCATCAAATTTTTCAGATACAATATTTCTACTAGAAGCATCTTTTAAAAATAGTTGATTTATTCAAGATAGACAGACAAACCTACCTGAGCTCTCACCTCTGGCTTGTGGCTTGTAGTGGTGCTGGGGACTGAACCTGGGGCCTCAGAGCCTCAGGCATGAAAGTCTTTTGCAGAACTACTTTGCTCTCTACTCAGTCCTTGACAGAATGTTCTTTTATCTAGTCATAAACTTTAATGTCTTTTTCTAAACCTCAGAAATCACAGTATAAGTCATTCAATCTATGGGTAACACCCAGCATGTAACTGAACAGGCAACACTAGTCTAGTTTTAACCAGTCACCCAGACCAGCCTTGTTTTGTGTCAAAAACAAACCTGACTGTACATCTCAAGTTAAATAACTGTGCTACTGTGAAGCCTTGACAAACATGTCACTTGTGCATTTTAGCTCTACGACAGATAATAATGGATGGATAGATTGGGTGGATGGATGATGAATGAATGGAGAGTAGAGAGGTAATCTTTTTCTATATTTTTTACTTGGTCTAAATAGGACAATTCTATCTGTAGTATTTACCGTAGTGATGCATTCTGGACCGTAGTGAGAGATTTCCACAGGGAAAATCACTACATTCAAATTCTCATCACTTTGGCTGATTTCAGAACCTTTTTTTTTTTTTTTGTCTCCAGGGCTATTGCTGGGGCTTGGTGCCTGTACCATGAATCCACTGCTCCTGGAGGCCATATTTTCCCCCTTTTGTTGCCCTTGTCGTTGTAGCCATGTTGTGGTTATTACTGTTGTTGTTGATGTTGTTCATTGTTGGATAGGACAAAGAGAAATGGAGAGAAGAGGGGAAGACAGAGAGGGGGAGAGAAAGCCAGACACCTGCAGACCTGCTTCATTGCCTGTGAAGGATCCTTAACATTATGCTTTGCACCACCTGAGCTCAACCTGCTGTGCTACCGCCCAGCCGCGTTTCAGAACCTTTTAACATGAATCAAAATATCCCTCTTCTGACATAGTGTTTTACTTGTAACAGAAAAAAAAAATGTTTAAAGGCTGAGAAAAATCCTGAAGCCCTGCACAGACATATGGTATCTTGTTTAGAGAAGATCTCATGGCAACACTCTCTCACTCTCAGTGCCTCCCTAGTGACCTCCGGGACCCCTGGCATCACAGAACAATGATCCAAAACAGGAAAGAGTCTGTAAGAAGCTCTCTGTTGTAACCACAGAGTGAGGACGCTCCTGAAAGAGGAGGAGAGAAAAGGAAAGCCAGCAAGAGATTCGTATTCACAATGTGTTGTGAGACAACAACTTTGTAAGAGAGGACAGGTAGAGGGAAGACAAATCGATGGATAGACCATAAAAATCAATTCACTTCAATCACCTGAGCTTAAAGACCCCCCGGAAAATATGGAGATATCATCCCGGTGTGCAGACAGTTGCCAGGTGTAGGGACTCGTGAGCAGAATGGAGGGTAACAGGAAGCATGCGTTTTCAACTCCACTGGACAGTAGCAAATGGTTTTCCACAATGATGATGATGCTGTAGACGCACCTCCACCTGCAAGGACATGTTTTCCTGTTATTCCGCATTCCTGCCAGCAGTTGGTGTTGTCAAATCGTTTGCTTGCCTCTCATCACTATAAATTTCATCTCCCATCTTAACTAGCCTTTACGCCATCTTAAGGTGGCTCATCTTGCCTCATGTGGTGTCAACCACTTATATTTTCCTTATTTTAAAATTTCTGGGGCCTGGCAGTGATGTATCCAGTTAAGTGCATATAGTACTAAGCACACGTCGTACTAAGCACAAGGACCAGTGCAAGGATCCTAGTTTGAGTCCCCTGCTCCCCATCTGCAGGCAGGTCACTTCACAAGCGGTGAAGCAGGTCTGCAGGTGTCGATCTTTCTCTCTCCCTATCTTCCCCCACCTCTCAATTTCTCTGTCCTATGCAATAAAAGGGAAAAAATGGTCTCCAGGAGCAGTGGATTCATAGTGCCAGCACCAAGGCCCAGCAATAACCCAAGAGGCAATAGTAATAATTTATGTTCAATCTATTTATCCACTGGGATCATTTAGTCTTTTTTCTTATTAATTCTCAAGTGAATTTTTTATTGTACATAAAATATTTCTGATATATATATATCTTTTGTTTTATGTGTCTATTTATGTGTTTTAATAAACTAAAGTCCTCAATTTTGATGCAGTTAAATTTCTCTCTTATTACTAACCTTTATAGTGTGTTCTTTTGTGTGTGTGTGCTTAAGAAAGTCTTCCCATTGCAAGATCATAAAACCATTGTCTTCTGAATCTTTAAAATTTTTGCTACACATTATACTGGATCCACCTGGAATTGATTTTTAAGTCTGAGACAGAGTGAAGGTTCACTTCCATTTCTTATATCTAGACAAAGACTTGTCTCAGCACTGTATATAAACATTTCCTATCCTTTCTCCACAGGTCTGCACAGTCAGCTCAATCCTCGAGCACAGATGGGATGTGAAACTGACGTCCCCTGGATTTTTTTCATCCTTGTGCCTAACTACCTCTTTATCAAGATCACAAAACTTTAATCACTATTGCTTTATAATAATGTCTTCATACCTACAAGAGCACGTTATAGTAGCCACAACCCATAAAGGACAAAGTAAACTCAGCACCAGAAAAGCAAACAACCTCATTAGAAAATGGGCTAGGACGTGGACAGAAACTTCACCAAGAAAGACTCAGCAGACAGGGCCAGACTTATGAGAAGGGGCCAAAAGACACGTAAGAAAGCGTTTGACATCACTGGTTATTAGAGAAATGCAAAGACAACAATGATATACCACTTTATACCTGTGAACAAGTCTTACATGGGCAGGAGCTGATAGCATAATGGTTATGCAAAGAGACTCTCATGCCTGAGACTCAAAAGTTCCAGGTTCGATCCCCTACCCAACTATAAATCAGAGCAGAGCAGTGTTATGGTAAACTAGTATAGTCATGGGCCCTTTGAAATTTAACAAAAATAAGCCTACTAACTATTTGCAAAGTTTTTTTCTTCTAGCGTTTGCCCTTCTTCCGTAGCCAGTCAACAGGTCAGGTTGAAAGCTGTCAGGAGCTGCTTGTTGCTGGCTTTGAAAGTGACTGGGATCCATGTGGATTCAGTCGGCTAGGAAGGATAGTCAGTTTCCCCAATAAATGGGTACTCACAGGATGCACCACGAGAAGGTCGATCCAATGCATCCCAAAGTGGAAACCCCCAAATCTTCATCTGCAATATTCTAGCCTTTAGGTTCATGATTAGTCAACAATTTGTTTGGCTCTATATGTTAAGTTTCTTTTCAGCCACCAGGTTTCAGATGCTAACATGATGCCAACCAGACTTCCCTAGGCAGACAACCCCTCCTATGTGTCCTGAAGCCCTGCTTCCACAGAGCCCTGCCCCACTAGGGAAAGAGAGAGGCAGGCTGGGAGTATGGATCGACCTGTCAAGGCCCATGTTTAGCAGGGAAGCAATTACAGAAGCCAGACCTTCCACCGTCTGCATCCCACAATGACCTTGAGTCCATACTCCCAAAGGGTTAAAGAATAGGAAAGCTATCAGGGT
Organism: Erinaceus europaeus; assembly: GCF_950295315.1. Taxonomy (NCBI): domain Eukaryota; kingdom Metazoa; phylum Chordata; class Mammalia; order Eulipotyphla; family Erinaceidae; genus Erinaceus; species Erinaceus europaeus. The sequence continues at coordinate 177,098,469 of NC_080164.1, forward strand.
AGGGAATGGGATACGGAGATCCAGTGGTGGGAATTGTGTGGAATTGTACCCCTCTTATCCTATGGTTTTTGTCAGTGTTTCCTTTTTATAAATAATTTTTAAAGGGGAGGGGAGAATGCTGAAAATCCCATACATTAGAAAGGACAGTAGCAATAAGCATCAGAGAGGATCTGGAGAAAGGGAGACACCCTTCCGCACTGCTATTGGGAATGTAAAATGGTACAGCCTTTGTGGAAAAGTCTGGAAAAGTTAGGACACCAGAAATAGATGTACCCTATCACCCAGCAACAACTTTCCTAAGGATTTACCCAAAAGAAACAAAAATATGTATTAAAAGAGATCTGTGTGCATTTATGTTCATAGCAACATGACTTGACAAAGCCAAAACTTGAAAGCAACCCAACAACAGATAAGTAGTTTAAAATCATGTGATATCAAAGCAGAACTTGGACTGGAGTTGGTGTATTGCACCAAAGTAAAAGACTCTGGAGTGGGGGGGGGGGGGGCGCCCAGGTCCTGGAAGATGATGGCAGAGGAGGACCTAGAGGGGGTTGAATTATTATGTGGAAAACTGATAAATGTTACACAAGTACAAACTATTGCATTTTATTGTTGACTATAAACCATTAATCCCCAATAGAGAAATTAAAAATAAAATAAAATTATGTGATATATATATACATATACTACACACACACACACACACACACACACACACACATATATATATGACACTACTATGATTTCATTCTGAACTCCCTGGGCAGATGACCTCACCAATGTGTCCCGGAACCCCACCTCTGCAGAGCCCTAACTAGGGAATGTTAGAAACAGGCTGAGGATATGGATCGACCTGCCAATGCCCATGTCCAGTAGAGAAGCAATTACAGAAGCCAAACCTCCCACCTTCTGCACCTCATAAAGAATTTTGGTCCATACTGGTTGAGGGGTAAATGTTAGGGGAAGTTGACCAGAGGGCTCTAAACACCAATTCCATCAGGACCCTGAAAGAGAAGAGATGGAAAAAAAAAAAACACTCAGAATTAGTAGTAGGTGTAACTTAGAAAGGAAGAGAAGGCAATAGCATAGAAATAAATGGGCAAGTATATATATATATATCGCCGCGCCAGATATTCGTCGGGATGCGGCATCAACTAAGTTCATTTCCCACGTCTACGCTCGACCAGACCTGCCAATATACGCGGATATCTTCGCCCACCCTGTTCAACGCTTGACATCTCATCACCCAATCTGGTCCCCTACGCCTACACTGAACTTCTCTGTTCCAGTCTCTTGGAAACAGAGCTGGCAGTCAGCTGAGGTCAAGAACAAACACCTCATCACAGACCCCTGCAAGCGTCAACCCGGCTTTGACCTAGCACGTTATGATTGGGCCCTCCTCAATCGCTATCGAACAGGCCATGGCCGGTGCTGCGCTGCTATGTTCCATCGCTGGGGAGCCAGAGACGACCCGAACTGCCCCTGTGGCTCCAGACAGACTATGACCCACATAGTCAATGACTGCCACCTCTCCAGATTCAAAGGAGGTCTCGAAACTTTACATCAGGCTCAACCTGATGCTGTTGACTGGCTACAGAAGAAGGGCAAACGCTAGAAGAAGAAGAATAGAAATAATAGTCAAACCATATCTGTGGCCTTGGGAGAACTACTGCAGTTTTCAGTGGAGGGAATGGGGACACAGAACTCTGGTGGTGGGAATGATGTGGCATTATATCCCTGTTATCATATAATCTTATAAATCAATATTAAATCACTAATAAAAAAGGGGGAAGTTATGATAAATAGAAATGTTCTGCAGAGGATGTTCACAGGGAGATGATAAATTGCAGTCATGTGTCAACGAGTACACTGGAAACAACTCTCTAATTTAAAAATTAAAAAATTTCCCACCCACACCACTTTCCCTACTGCATTCTTCACAATAGCTAAGAGTCCGATGGACATACAAGTCTGAAGACTTTGCCTGCTCACACCTGAGTTCTCTACCCTTCATCTTTCACAAGGTGTCACATCCAACAGACCACTTAAATTCTAGTTCTCTGGTAGCTTTTGCCTTCCAGAGAATCCAACCCATGCTTCCCTAAGAACATTCTAGAATTCCCTTATCATATTCCATAAGAAAACTTGCTGAGGTTCACTGCAAAATGAATATTTCACCGAGTCTACTAACCAGTTTAGGGAAATATACCCTATATATAAGCTTGCCATATTTACTTATTTAGACATAATGTTTTTCAGTAAAGTTTTTAATCCACTACCAAAAATTATATATATGTCATTGTGAAAAATGTATTTGCTTGTATTTTTGTGTTGGGACTCTAACTGCATATTTCAAGTTTCATTTTCTGGCTTTGGGAATTTTTTTCATCTAAAGAAATAGCTAAATCCTAGCTTCTTGCATCCATAAACCTTGACAAACACTCATATTAAATCTTTTCATTCCTCTGTATATTGATTCTGCTTTTGTTGAAGATGACATTACCTGCAGACTATGACAGCTTCATTTCTTCCATCAAAACCGTTAAGCTCACTTATAATTCTTGTCTGATTACATGAGCTATGACTTCCCTAAAAAAATAGTTGAATAGAAGATGTTTCATAGGACACCATGATCTTGTCTTTGAATGTAAAAAGAGTTTTCATTTTCTGTCTTTGAGAATGTTGTTTGGAGGCAAGTGTTGGTGCTGTGCTTGATTAAACACACATAATACAAAGTGCAAGGACCCAGACAAGGATCTGGGTTCAAGCCCCCACCTCCCCCCACCTGCCGCGGGGAGGGATGCCTCACAAGCAGTGAAGCAGGTCTAAAGGTGTCTATCTTTCTCTCTCCTTCTTCCTTCTCTAGCTCTCCCTCCTCTCTCAATTTCTCTCTGTCTTATCCAATAAAATGGCTACCAGGAACAGTGGAGTCATAGCACCAAATCCTAGCAATGACCTTGGAGGCAAAAGAGAGAGAGAGACAGAGAGAGAGTACTGTTTGCAGTAGACATTTTCCCTCTTTTATGATCAATTGGTTTTTGTCCTTGTTTATTGACTCATTTGTTTGTTTTTCTGGAGTTATTTTCTCCCATTCCCAGTTTACTTAGGTCTTGTTTAATTTTGTTTATTTCAGCAATAAGTTGAACTCTTTTGAGCTCTGCCTCACATTAATCAGATCTGTCTTCTGTTCCCAACAGCACAGCAGCAACCTCCATGTGCAACTATTTTCTGATATACTATGGTGTTAGCTGCTAAAATTTTATATATTCACTGTCTTTTTTTCTATTTTTATTTATTTGTTGGATAGAGACAGCCAGAAATCAAAAGGAAGGGAGAGAGAGACACCGGCAGCACTGCTTCAACATTCACAATGCTTTTCTCCTCAGGTGGAGACTGGGGGCTTGAACCTGGGTCCTTGTACATTGTAGCGTATGCCCTCAACTGTTGGTATGCATGAGACCCCTTCTGTTTCATTTGGTTTAAATCCCCCCTGCTTAACACTATTCTATTTACATAACCACTTCATTCTATTTATATAACCGCTGTTAACAAGCACCTCCCTCCAGGGCATTGGTTCAATCCCCACTGTTTCATGATATGTTTTTGCTCCACCCCCCCCCCCTTGTCACACCCTGATCTTCTCCTTGTCACACTCTGATTGTCACCAGTCACTTTTCTCTCCACCCTCTCTATGTCACACCCTGTTTCCACCGTACTTGGCAAGTATATATAAAGACAGCATTGTGAGTTTTAGAGTACTTTACCTTGAGTTTAGCTTAGCTCGTCTTAGATTGTGCTGCGTCCTGCATGAATGAAGAGATACTGCCTACAGCTCAACTATGAGTCCCTGGTCGTCTGTTACCTGCCCGTGAAGCCAGCCCGGCGAAAACAACCTAACCCATCGAAAACAACACTCAACCAAGGGTGCCACCACCCGGGACCCCACTGCTGAAATTTAAAACTGCTTCCATATTATATTTTATGTATCCTGTTTATTTTTCCTGGCTCTATTGTTTATTCTCTCTACTTATTAAACTCATTAAAATCCTTCTCCTTCACACTTTCAATTTTGGCCCCTTTACCAGGTATATTCCATCCCATTCTAAACAGCAGACAGAGGACTCAGTCCATGGTGGCATAATTACCTGTAAAGAAAGACCTGACAACTTTGCTAACGGCTGAATAACATCCAGCTAGCAGGCCAGCTGCTCCTGGAGGATTTGCTAGAAGGTAGAATCAATAGATTTCACTCTGATGTGCCCAATAACATCTTCAAGGACTATTCTATGACAGAAATGTGAAAATGAACATGACCTGGAAGCATAGCACTGTGAACATATCTTCATATCTTTTTTTTTTTCCTCCTGGAACACACAAGCTTGTTGGGATCTGTTTCTCTTTGAAGTATGGAAACACACACACACACAGGAGGTCAGTAACCACACACTCTGATTTTAGTCCATGTTATTCTCTAGCAAGACACTGCATCTGGCACAAGAATGACAAAGGAGATTGTACTAGCGTGCATCTGTGACAGTCCACAGATGTCCGTCATGTACCCAGGGAGATAAACAGGATATGACAGTCTCTTGTGGATTGGAAAGTGGTACTCATCTCTGCCATGGACTTTGGGTGCATGTCTCCAGACTGAAATTTTGGAGGCGAGAGCGACTTGAGGGACTTCTCCTTAACCATTCTTGACTACCACAGCACTAACAATACTGGTCAACTGACAGTTCTGCCAGACTTCTGAGCATGGCAATTCTGATGAAACTTTGAGGGATCATGGAAATAGCAAAGAGTGAGGTGAGTCCAGTGAACCCACCACTGTGAGGTGGACCTGGGCCAGTACCTCATTCATGGCTTGACCCCCACTATAGATGGAGATGGCCCCCCTTTGAAGAGGGTGTGATATGCTTAGTGGCATGACATACACCAACACGACAGAAGAAACACAGGGTGAGCCACCAGAGAAATCTGTGTTGCCTCGATTGTTAACTTCAGACTATCTGCATGGAGTTCCCGGGCAAGAGCAGAATATGCTCCTTTAGACAAACTCACAGAAGCAGACCAGCAGTCACAGAAAGTACCAACCAGATCAACAGGAATACCATGATCATAATACCATGATCTTCATGTGGACATGAAATTTCTGCTACCTAATGGAACAGGAAGAAAATTGATCCTGCCTACCGAGTGAAACATACACATTGATATGGACAAGGGCCTTAGTTCAAGCCCCCGGTCTCCACCTGCAGGGGCAAGCTTCACGAGCAGTGGAGCAGGACTGAAGGCATCTTAATTTTTATCTCTCTTTTCCTTGCTCTCTGTTATTCTCGGTTTCTATCCGGAAAAAAAAAAAAAATGACTAGGAAAGGGAGTCCGGCTGTAGCGCAGCGGGTTAAGCGCACATGGTTCCAAGTGCTAGGACCAGCATAAGGATCCCGGCTCGAGGCCCCAGTTCCCCACCTGCACCACCACATAGTTATATAAGAAGTCTACAGGGGTCAGGTGGTAGTGCAGTAGGTTGAGAGCACATGGCGCTAAGCGCAAGGACCTGCGTAAGGACTCCAGTTTGAGCCCCCGACTCCCCACTGCAGGGGTGTCCCTTCACAAGTGGTGAAACAGGTATGCAGGTGTCTTTTTCTTCTGTCTTCCCCCCCTCTCTCCATTTCTCTCTGTCCTATCCAACAATGATAGCAACAACAACAACAAACAACAAAGACAACAAAGGGGAAAAAAATAGCTTCACAGGCGGTGAATCAGGTCTGCAGGTGTCTTTCTCTCCTTCTCTCTGTCTTCCACTCCTCTCTCCATTTCTCTCTGCCCTATCTAACAATGAAGACATCAATAACAACAACAATAATAACTACAATAATAAAAAAGGCAACAAAAAGGAAAAATAAATAAATATAAAAAATTTTTAAATGACTATGGGAACAGGGGAATCCTTGTGCAGGTAACAAGTCAAAGCAATCAACCTGGTGGCAATGAAAGAAAGAAAGAAAGAAAGAAAGAAAGAAAGAAAGAAAGAAAGAAAGAGAAAGGGAGGGAGGGAGGAAGAGAGAGAAAGTGAGAGAAGCAGAAAAGGAGAAAATGAACTAGCAGAGTATGTCTCAGTAGTTGTATGTCCTATCAATAGGCAAATGTGACAGCCCTGGTCTCAGGGAAACTATATGCAATATCTTGCCTGGAGACAGATCTTAGTCAGTGACTGACTAACCTATGAGTACAGAATGCTCACTCAGTCAGAGTGAGACCAGCTGGGTCTGGTTTCTTTACTTGTACTTCCTGTTTCCTCCTTAGGAAATACCTGGAGCTGGCTTCAGTTTAGACCGCAGTCTTAGACTTAGCTTGGGCCCAGTTTATCCTGTTTCTAGCTCTCCTCTTCCTTTCCCATGAGTACTTCTCAATAAATCGCCTGAATAAGAGTGCCTTGTGGAGGTTTTCCTACTAAGGTATTTTGCCTAAGACACAGGTATTTCTGACTGTTTAAGTCACTGTTGTATAAAAATGTCTCTCTCCAAAAAAAAAAAAAAAAAGAAAGAAAACATGGCACGCAACAGGCATTTAAATAAATGTATTCTGACAAGTTGAACCTATGTCACTGAACAGTCATACTTGGTTTACTCACTACTACTTATTTATCTTGTGATCTATTTATTCACCCAGCCCCTCCTATATTTCAGGCTCTGTGTCAAGTGTTGTAAATGCAGGCAAACTCATGTCAGGATCCTTATCCTGACCATACTCTCAACCTTACCAAGCAGATGTATCAATAAAGATGTTCACCTGAGCATGGTACAGAGCGAGCCGGGATGTCTACTTTCTCTCCTCAGATGAGGGAAATGCAGACAGCCACCCCCTTGAGACTACTGAATGACCTGAAGTCATGTCTTAGAGCTTTAGGCAATGCATAGAATTTGCTTAGCAGTGGGCCAGATGGTAGTACAGTAGGCTAAATGCACATGGTGTGAAGCACACAGACCATTATAAGGATCCCAGTTCAAGTCCCTGGCTCTCCACCTGCAGAGGAGTCACTTCACAAGCAGTAAAGCAGGTCTGCAGGTGTTGTCTCTTTCTCTCCCCCTGTCTGTCTCCTCCTCCTCTCTCGATTTCTCTCTGTCCTATCCAACAACAGCAATCACAACAATAATAATAACAACTACAGCAACAAAATGCAAAAAAAAAAAAAAAAAGGCCATCAGGAGCACTGAATTCGTAGTGCAGGTACTGAAACCCAGCGATAACCCTGAAGGCAAAAAAAAAGAATTTTCCTAGTTTTCTCAATATTCCAACAAATCCAAATGATCAATCAGCTCCTCACATTTTTGGTCATGTTGGAAAAGCTATCCCAGTACTCCTCGGCTGAAAAATTCCTCTTGTCCACATCAGAATCACCTCTCAAAGCATCCCCTGTCTTGACCCAGCTGGAAGCCAGACTAGGTACCTTCCCTGGCTCTCTGAGTTGACTTCTCACCATGTTGTGTCATGACTTTCTGGCCATGCTCCCCTCCATACAATGATTTAATGAACAGGCCAGGTTCAGTGTCCCAACACACTGTAACTGGTGGAGTGTATTTTTTTTTCAGTTGTCTTGAATGTTTTCATGTTCAAATTAAAAATCCACATATCAAAAATAAATACTTAAAATGGACTTGGTTTTGACTAATAGTACTTTAAAATATTTATTCTATCTTTCTTTATACTTTAAATTCAACTTTCTAATCAGCACAACTTTTATTAATGTAGTAGTTGGCTGTGAGAAATTAAAGCTATCTTTTTTGTTCTATTTCCTTGATTTTTTACTAATTTGTCAGACAGTTTGGAGGCTAATTTTCTATTTATTTATTTATTTATTTATTTATTTATTTATGAGAAAGATAGGAGGATAAAAAGAACCAGCCATCACTCTGGTACATGTGCTGCCTGGTATCAAACTCGGGACCTCATGCTTGAGAGACTAGTGCCTTAGCCACTGTGTCACCTCCTGGACCATGAGGGTAATGTCCCATAGTGATATTAAGCATTGTTCACAAAGTTTGTCATATTTCTCGAACATAATGAATAAAAGTCACAAAACTTAGAAACATAAAAAAATTAAAATTCAAGGGTATGGTGATGTTGAATCTGGTTGAATACACATGTTACAATGCACAAGGATCCAGGTTCAAGCCCCCAGTTCCAACCTGCAGGGGAAAGCTTTGTAAGCGGTGAAGTAGGTCTGAGGTGTCTCTATCCCTCTCTATCTCCCCCTCCAACCTTCTTGATTTCTGGCCGTCTCTATCCAATGAATATAGATAACATTAAAAAATCTAATTGTAGATTAAAATCTAATGCTTTCTAAAACTTCATTAGTTGAATTACCTTAATTATGTCAGACTGTGATCATAAACTGATCATAGTTGATGTACTTTATTTCTTAAACACTTCAAGTCAACAAGATAGACTTATAAATCTAACAATCAAAATTCCACCTAGCACTTCAACAACTCAAAATTTTATTAAATATGAATTTATAAAACAAGTCAACCAGATGCAGTTAGACACTTTGATATTTCCAGAGGTAATCTGGAAATTTAGTTACCTAGATTTTTAAGTGTTTAAGCTAAAGCAATTAGACAAGACTTCCTAACACTTTAAATTAAAAATTCAAGTCTAGATTTTCTGTGTCATATTCACTGAATGGTTTCAGTCTACAAAATATATTCAGACAGCACAGTATAGTCAAAACATTTGACTAGATGCTCTAGATGCTGCTTAATGATAAATCACACAAACTTAAATAAATCTACCTCTCTACCATCAACATGCTTATATTTTATTCATTCCCAAGGTTACAAATCCACTTATTCAACTAAGGTTAATAAATATATATATATATATTTCTAAGCCTACTGCAGCAACCAAAGTTATATAAATTCAGTGTGGTCAGAGAAAAGAGATTGCAGCTTGAAATTCAAGTGATTGGTCAAAGTTCAGGTCTACACAACCTGAATTAAATCACAAAGGAAAAAAATCATACAAACCCAAGTTAGGAGGCATTCTTCAACGCAACAGACGAATTTGAACACATCTTCAGAAGCATCACCTTTAAGACTGGGCAGTGCCACACCCAGTTGAGATCACACACTACCATGCACCCAAGGACCTACATTCAAGACCCCAATTCCTACCTGCAGGGTTGGGGGATGCTTCATGAGTAGTGCAGTAGGGTTGCAGGTGTCTGTCTTTCTTTCTCTTTCTCCCTTCTCAACTTCTCTCTGTCTTATCCTATAAAAGAGGAAAAAACTTAAAAGGGAAAAAAAAAAAAAGGGCCCACTAGGATTCGCAGATTTGTTGTGCAGACACCGAGGCCTAGAAATAACCCTGGTGATAATAATAGTAATAAAAAGTCAACTTTGGTTCTGAAGGCAGGGCTACAGAGCAGCAGCAGCTGTGTTTCTCTCCTCTCCTCTCCTGGGTCAACTAGGAATACGAAAGGAGATCATCTGAGATGGCAACTAGGCAGGACATGGACAAAATATTCACCACAAAAAAGATCCAAAAGGCTGAGAAACATATAAAAAAATGCTCCAGGTCTTTGATTGTCAGAGAAATGCAAGTAAAGACAATAATGAGATACCACTTCACTCCTGTGAGAATGCCGTACATAAGAAAAGGTAGCAGCAACAAATGCTGGAGAGGTTGTAGGGTCAAAGGAACCCTCCTGCATTGCTGGTGGGAATATAAGTTGGTTCAGCCTCTGTGGAGAACAGTCTGGAGAACTTTCAGAAGGCTAGAAATGGACCTACCCTATTATCCTGCAATTCCTCTCCTGGGGATATATCCTAAGGAACCCAACACACACATCCAAAAAGATCTATGTACACATATGTTCTTAGCAGCACAATTTGTAATAGCCAAAACCTGGAAGCAACTCAGGTGTCCAACAACAGAAGAGTGGCTGAGCAAGTTGTGGTATATATACACAATGGAATACTACTCATCTATTAAAAATGATGACTTCACCATTTTCAGCTGTTCTTGGATGGAGCTTTAAAAAAATCATGTTAAGTGAAATAAGTCAGAAACAGAAGGGTGAATATGGGATGGTCTCACTCTCAGGCAGCAGTTTAAAAAACAATATCAGAAGAGAAAACACAAGTAAAACCTGAACTGGAATTGGAGTATTGCACCAAAATAAAAGACTCTGGAGTGGGTGAATGGGAGAATACAGGTCCATAAATGATGACAGAGGACCTAGTGGGGGTTGTTTTGTTATATGGAAAACTGGGAAATGTTATGCATGTACAAAGTATTATATTTATTGTCAAATGTAAAATATTAATTCCCCAATAAAAAAGTTAAAAAAGGCAACTTTATAAAGAACAAAAACTACCAAGAAATCAAGTAAAGAAGACCATGTAGACATGACTACCAAACTCTGTGCATGATTCCAGTTTGAATCCTGTTATTAACATTTGTATATGGACTGCTGAATGTATAATTGTTAGTATTAACTATTAAATTTATGAGTCTGAAAATTGCCTTGAAAATATCATTCATTCTAAATCAATCACGCCAAAGTGGAAATGAAATGGTAGACCTTCATAACTGACTTAGAAAAATAATAATGATCATAGTATCAGTCACAGTAACAGTCGTAGTAGGAGCAGTAATAGTAACAGTTAAGTGTAGGATGTATGCATGTTTGTGTGCACAGAGACAAGAAAAAGAGACAGCAAAAATCTTCACAGTTGGTAACTCTAAAGCGAAGAGCACATTGAGACTCATATTCTCATAGCTTTTTCTGTACTCTTTCTAACCAAAAAAAAAAAAAGTTAAACTGAAAAAACACAAAGGCTCAAGAAATGATTCAAGATATCGAGTAGACTTACCACACACACACTTGAAGTCCTGAGTTCATTCCCCTGACACCATATATGTCATAGTGATACTCTGGTTCTTTCTCTCTCTTTCTCAACAATAAATACTCCTATACACCTTTAAAAAAGAAGACAAAGAAGGTAAGAAAGAGGGAGTTGGGCGGTAGCGCATCGGGTTAATCGCAAGTGGCACAAAGCACAAGGACCAATGTAAGGGTCTAGTTTGAGCCCCCAGCTCCCCACCTGCAGAGGAGTCACTTCACAGGTGGTGAAGCAGGTCTGCAGGTGTCTATCTTTCTCTCCTCATCTCTTGTCTTCCCCTCTTCTCTCCATTTCTCTCTGTCCTATCCAACAACAAAGACATCAATAACAACAACAATAGTAGTAACTACAACAACAAAACAACAAGGGCAGCAAAAAGGAATAAATAAATAAATATTTTAAAAAGAAGGTGGGAAAGATAAAAAAAATTTGGACAGACAGCGCATGTGAACTTGGATTTCTCTTGAAAGAGAAATAAATTTAAACAATAGATTATCAATGCAACAGAAAAAGCACTGGCAAATTTTAACAACAAAGATCTACTGAATGAACACTGGATTCTCTAGCAATGAAGGAAGACTGAAACTAGCTTCTAATAGAGAGAAAAAAGGGCTAGAGACATAGCTAAACTATTGTTAAAATTCGTAAGGCTCTAGCCGGCCGGGCTAGCTTCACGGGCGGGTAACAGAGACGTGGAGACAACGGCTGGGCAGGGAAGCTGTATTTCTTTATTCAGGAACAACGATTCATAAACTAAGACAAACTAATCACCAAACAGAACTCTGCTGTCTCTTTGCGGCGGCACAAGCACTCTCTTACTCTCGAACTCAGGAACCCTCTTTTCTCTCGAACTCTGCAACTCTGTCACTCTGGAACTCTGGCGGGTTTCCTAGGGGTGGGGCCAAGCGGGCCCGTGAAATTAACTGGACTGATCTAATTCTCTTGGCGGGGGAGGGCTAGAACAAACCAATGTAAAGCATACGACAATTCCCCCTTTTCTTTTTAACTAAATGACTATAGTATCAAGGGTGTGGGGTGAGCAGAAACATATATCATACAGGCATTTTTTTTTTTAAAAAGAAACTGGCACAAACATGGAGAAACATGCAAGCGACAAGAACCAGTGTGCTGCTAAGGGAAGGCCTGAGGGGGCCATATCTGCCTCTGTGGGCTAAACTTTATCAGCTTAAAAAAAAACATTTCTTGCCTCTGGGGGGCGTACCTGTCTCAACGGACATTTGTATGGGGGTGGGGAATGGCCTAGAGTCCCAAAGGCAGCTGGCTGCAATTTACTTACTATGAAACAAAACTTGTTATTAGCATATCTACTGCACAATCCAACGTTCCTAATAGAGAAGGAATTTGAGACATTTACATATCAACAACGTCTTTTAACCTTTTGTTACACCCATTCAAGATGGAGACACACCCTAGGTGTGGGCCGGAGAGGAAACCTCAGGCATGAGAATAATTAGCATAGCCATTGTGCGATCTACCATTTCTAATAGAGAAGGTAATGGAGAGTTTTACATATCAACAAGTCTATTTAACCTTTTGTTTAGACTAACTTAGTTAAAATATATTGATTGTTAACTAATTTTTACCTTAGACTTTAAATGTAAGTTAATTTTATCTTTATGAGAATTACATTGAAAACCTTTTTCATTTAACTTTGTCTAGTAAGAATTTAGCCTTAAAGCTACTGTTTACCAAACTTTAAACATACACATAAACATGGTCATTAATACACGAGGAGAGAAACCTTTATTACGAAGACATGTCATTTTAAACATGAATTTAAATCTGTACTGTCTTAGTTGTTGGGGGGGGGGGGTTCACCATCCGGAGGTGGCTTCCCGCGCAGCTTCACTTCTAGGAATTGCAGGTTGCAATCTCTGCACGAATTTCTGCGTACTCCAGCTTGTCTGCCTTCAGACCGGACCAGCAGCTGGAGATCTCGTGTGCCCAGTTTCGGCAGGGAGCCCGGGGGTCCGGGAGGCCCAGGATGGTTCCAGAATTTATAGCAAGAGGGCAGGCAGGCCAGTTTTGTAGAAGGCGTGGGCCTAGGTGCCCAGGGGTGGCAGCCATGATAGGCCGCCGCGGCCCTGCCCCATAGCCCTGACATGTCTGCTGCCCTGTTCACAGTGGCCGAGCAGTGTGGAGGGATCACGCATCCAGTGCCCTGCGCCACACGGTGGAGAGCCGGCTCCTGTGGGCTGGCCTCGGGCTCTTGCGTGTTGGCATCGGGCTCCAGCGTGTTGGCATTGGGCTCCTGCGGGCTGCGGGGCTGCGGGCGCGGTGTGCGGGGTTGTTTGGGCGCAGCCAGCTGGCTGGCTGTTTAACCAGGTGGAAACGGCAGCTCCATGCCTCGCCTCCCTCCCTCTGGCTCTTCCCGCTGGCTGTTCTGAGTTCTCCCGAGCGAGTGGAAACCACAGAGTGGTCCAGAGATAAATGTTCCAGAAACAGCAAAACAGTCTCGTGAGGAAAGAGCAGAGGCCTTGGAGATCTCTTCACAAGCAGAAGAGAAGGCCATAGTGCATAGGTAGCCAAATTGTCTTCACTTATCTGAGAGATGCGCAGGTCAGGTCCACGTGGGCACCATTTGTTGTTAAAATTCGTAAGGCTCTAGCTGGCCGGGCTAGTTTCACGGGCGGGTAACAGAGACGTGGAGACAACGGCTGGGCAGGGAAGCTGTATTTCTTTATTCAGGAACAACGATTCATAAACTAAGACAAACTAATCACCAAACAGAACTCTGCTGTCTCTTTGCGGCGGCACAAGCACTCTCTTACTCTCGAACTCAGGAACCCTCTTTTCTCTCGAACTCTGCAACTCTGTCACTCTGGAACTCTGGCAGGTTTCCTAGGGGCGGGGCCAAGCAGGCCCGCGAAATTAACTGGACTGATCTAATTCTCTTGGCGGGGGAGGGCTAGAACAAACCAATGTAAAGCATACGACACTAAACAGGTAGGGTATATGCCTTATTGTGCATACTGTCTAGCTTCAACTCTCAGCACCACATGAGACTGTCATGACACTAGGGAGGTTACTGTGCTTTGGCCAAACATATCTCTCTCTCTCTCTCTCTCTCTCTCTCTCTCTCAGAAAAATCCCAGTAGTGATGAAATGAGGCAAGCACAAAACCTCAGCTCTACAAAATAATAATATTAATAATAACAGAAAACAACCGGGAACTATTCTAAATATCCATAGAAACCAGAAATCAAGAAAGCTATTGAGAATCTAGTTTAAAAACCTCCAGGTGAATTCAGTATTTACTCATTCCCAGAGGGCTCCACCACCAGGATGAATCCACACTGACAAGTCAAGCCTCCCTAGACCAATCACTGTTTGACAAACTTTCCACCAGTCAGAACCATGCTGACTGAAACCCTGAGTTTCATAAACCAACTGAACTGAACACCTCTTGCCAATATAAATGTGCTCCCTCTGGGATGTTTGAATACACTCACCTCTCAAGTACTGTTTTGGCCCCTGTTCCCTGAAATTCTCTTCTGAATACTTGAATAAAATTTGAGTTGTAATCCACTAGATGTAAAACTGAAGCTAATAAATTTGCAAAGCTAGAATCGTTCATGTTGTTCTTGTAAATTGACCAGACTTCCATTTTTCAGTCAACCATGTTGAGACTATTCTTCCAGAAGAATGCTTAAAAGCCATAATTCCCTCTAAGAAGGACAAATTGCCACTATTCCTATAGATACCGTGTATTCCGAACCCTAACTGTCAGAACAGTGACCTCTGGACCTCTGGCAGTTGGATTCTCCCGTCCTAGTTATCGGACTGCCACCAGCATGGTTTCTCTGTTGGTTCTATTCTTTGCACCAAATACTTATTGGTCAGTCACAAAAAAGGCGGGGGAGGTATTTGCATTTCATTAGCTATGTCAAGAGCAAAGCCAAAATACTAGCTTCAAGCCCTCTCAGTAGCAGACAGACTGTGCCCTCAGTCACTACATGGTTGAGGGGGAAAGAGGCCTAGGAGTCTCTCTTCCATTTTGTCCAGTTCATCATGCTTAACTCAACAAAGGACTGAGGAAAAGAAGAACATGACTTCAGGAATGTCAAGCTTTTATCAAGGAAAAGTGAAAGCACATGCATGGAGAGACATTTATTTAAATGACAGAATGGCAGAACTGCTGGTTTTTTATGCACTTCTACGGCTCTGCCTTCACTTCTTCACTTCCACCTTCACTTCCTTTCTAAGGCACACCTTCACCTATTACCATTTTCTGGTGTTATTCATTTTCCTTCTTTTCTCTTAGTTGAGGAAAAACAAAGGCCTGATATACTCAGGTTCCCTCCATATTTTTTCCCTCTCAGTGACAGGCAAAAACAAAGGTTCCTAGTCACAAAAGTTTCAGGTCCTGACAGAACTGGGACTCAGGGCACTCTTGTCTCTTCCTTAACAAATTGTTCCTGGGACAGTCAGTAGAGAGAAGGAAATGGCCACACACCTATGACCATGAGTACAAGTCTACCTACTGCACCAAAGGGGTCTTTAGAACCACACTCTAACTGGAATCTTCCTTTGAAACTTCAGTTTGAACTCATTTGTCAGTTAGCCTCTTTCAACAAGGATTACTAATTTGAGTAAAGAAAAGCCTGCCTATCTCATCCCTATCTCTTTCAATTATTGTGTTTCATGACCATTTTTCATTACTGAACCCCATGACCCTCCAGGTCCCCTCTCCCCATTCACCACCTCAGTCAGGACTCTGACTGATCTCTTCCAATTATGAATTATATGACTAATCACTTTCTGGTTTCCTCACTGATTCTTTTTGAGAGAAGAAGAGAGAGTGACAGAGACAGAAATGAGAGCACTATTCTGACACCTTTCATGGTGCTGAGATCCAGTTCAGGGCCTCACACATGCAGGGTAGTGCACTCCACCACCAAGTTGCCTCCTCAGCCAGCCCTCAGCCATATTTTCCATCTCCCTCTGAACCTCAGCCCCTCAGGACCTTCTATTACCAGGGCCTACTGGAATGTAGGTGCCTGGGCACAAGCATTAGTAAGTGAACACAGGAAGAAATGGATGAAAAGGAAATTAATAAACTGACAGATACTACAAAGACTCCCTCCTTGCCTCCTTGGTCAGATAGGATATATATATATATATATATATCAGGCTGGTGTGCAAAATAGGAACAGAGTTTGAAAACCATGTAGTTTAAAAATTAAGATCAATAAAGCTCCAGGCAGTGGTGCACCCAGTTAAGTGCACATATTACCAAACAGGTTCAAGTCCCTGTTCCCCATCTGCAGGGGGGAAAAGCTTCATGGGTGGTGAAGGTGAAGCAGGTATGCAGGTGTCTATCTTTCCTTCTCTCTCTCTCTCTCTTTTAATTTTTAAACTATTAGTTATTTAATAGACACAACCATAAATCAAGAAGAAGGGAGAGGTAAGCAGGGAGAGAGACAAAAAGACACCTGCATTGCTGCTTCACCACTCCTAAGGTTTCCTCCCTATAGTTGGGGACTGGGGGCTTGAACCTGGGTCCTTGCCCTTTGTAACATGTGCATTCCACCAAGTATGCCACCATACAGACCCCTCTTTCCCTCTCTCTATCTCCTCACCCTCTCTCAATTTCTCTTTGTCCTAGCTAATAATAAATAAATAAATAAATAAATAAGTTTGATGTATTGCACTAGAGTAAAAGACTCTGGGGTGAATGGGTGGGGAGATTTCAGGCCCTAGAACATGATATGATGGCAGAGGACCTAGTGGGGGTTGTATTGTTATGTGTCATATTGGTAAATGTTATGCATATATAAACTATTGTATTTACTGTTGACTGTAAAATATTAATCCCCCAATGAAGAAATTAAAAAAAAAGAAAAAAGAAAAAAATGGCAACAGGGAACAATGGATTCATAATGTGCTGGGCTAGCATGGAGGTGCCTCTTACTGGGCACATACTCTCTGGGTTGGAGAGAACTCAACTGGAGCCAGCCTAGGCTGCTACTCACTCAGCGACACAGGAGAGATGACTGGAACTTGTGGTGGAGTGGCAATGCAATGTCTTTATTTATCAGAGAGCAAATGCTTTTAAAGGCCAGACCTGGAAGTGACAACTCGGAAACGGAAATGGCTAGGAAAGGGGTAGAGAAAGGCAAAAGTGCGCTGGAAAGGTAGGAGCTTCCTGAGCATCTGTTGCGAGGATTTTAATTGGTGGGATTAATTAATACTCAAGAAGGGCCTTGAGGGTAGAAAGAAGATAGATCAAAGGAATGGAATGGGTGGGGATCTTTCAGGCAAAACAATGATTATGTAGATAGTCCCTAGTATCAGGAATTCAGGGTGGAGCAGGGGAACTGGCTTAATGTCTTAAGGAATGTTGAGGCTTCTCACAATTTCCCTACAATAATGCTGGCACTGAGCCTCAGTGATAGTCTTGGTGGCAATAAAAAAAAAAAGTACAAAGAAGAAAACCATTGGCTGAAATCAAGCCCCCTCTCCACCATGGAGGGGAAATAGAGGTTACTTATTCAAATCATTTCTAAAATCCAAATCTCCCCTCCTCCTCCTTGAATTCTCTTACTTTTCAATAAAGTCTCTGCCCTTTCACTTACGTGTCTCTGTCAGTTATACTCTAAAAGATTTATTTGCAAAGCTTGGGCCTCCTTTGTATTATAGGAGATGTAAAAAGAATTAAACTAGAGCTCTTTCCTTAATACAGGGTTTCTTTCTTAAAGACCAATATGTTAGTTAACCAATAATTAACTATTATTCTCTTCCTGGTACTAATAGGTATTTTCAACTACAGTTCTTTTCTCTGTAGTAAGTTAGAATTCTGGCCCTAATCGACAAAGTACAGTTTTTTTTCAGTACTGTTATTTAGAATAGAGTTCTTTCCCCCTCCCCACTAATAGGTGTAAATAAAATCTTGTAACACTAATAAATGAGAATAGATGTAGAACAATGCTTCTATCTTAACAATGGATGCTAGCTAGAATTTTTTAAAACAATTTTTCATACAAAACTACAATATACACATAGTGCCCAGCCATTCCTGACCAAATTGTGTCTATATTCAAACATGAGACTGAACTTCCTGAGAGTTCTGGGTTTACCAGAGGCCATGTTGTAGAGAAAGGGTTTCCTCTTCTTAACAGTGTATGGGAGGGAGGGGGTTCATTCTCTGCTGAAAGAAGGTAGTACTGAGGTCAGAAATGACATGTAGTACCTGAGGTAACACAGACACTGCTGCACCATGTGCCTGGGGGAAGAAAATTGCTACACAGGAAATGAGAGTGGTAATGGGTGTGGGTGTGGCTTAGAGAGGTAGTGAAGGCAAGATTGGAAGTTTGTTAGTTAGACCTGTAGGTGTGGCTTGCTCTCCCTCTTCCTGGGTGAGCCTGCCATCATGTGAGTAAGGACTCTCAGAACTTCTCTCTTTCTCTCTCTTGAAATGAAAAATCCACAGGTAAAATAACGAAGGAGAGAAAACCACTGCAAATGGTGGACTCTCACTTCCACATTCCGGAATCCCAATTGGAGATCTTGGCGGACTCTGGTGCTAGCCAATCTGCTGTCACCTTTAATATTGTCAGCACCTTGGTGGACTCTGTAACCAACCAACTTGTGCTGTGCCCAGCTTGAAAAAGATAAAAGGCTGAATGCTGAGGTAGAAAGTTGTTCAGGACTCAACCTATTGGTAGGAATCAACTTGAAACCCATTAATGAAAAACAAACGTAACTCCTTCCTCCTTACCTGGCCTCAGTCTCATTCTTTGGTAACATTTGAGCAGTAACTCTGGAGAGTTGTATTATGGATTTTTTTTTTCTGTAACACTCTCTCTTGACCCACGTGTCCTCCAACATGTGTGTGTTCTCAATTTTCCTGAATAATGTTTAAAATTCCAGAAAACCATACTTTCTCCTTAGTTTTTTGTTGGGATTATATGTGATGAACCTTCAAGCATGTGGGGAATAAAATTGGCCCCACTTCCACCCCAACAAAAGATCCTCCAACAGCAGCACCGAGTGCGTGCCTTCTCTCCATCCTGAAAGCACACAGGACCTTATATAACCATTGTCTACCTTCACCCAGGGTTCTGACACACCAGTGGAAACTGAGCTAGGGTGGCAGGGTTGATCCATTCATGAACCCTGATTATTTTAAAGAAGATGGAGAAGACACAAAGAGTTAATCATAAATTTTTAGAAACCACACAGAGAAGTAAATCCCTGGACAGGCTCAACCTCTTCTCCCACTCATCTTCTTTTCTGTTCTTCATGGCCAAAAACCTAAAATCTAACTACTGAAAAGCCCATTATCACACTGGATAGAAAGCTAAGTAAACAAGGCATTACAATATTGAATTTGATAGCAAAAGTCAGAAGTAGTGGGAAGGATTCCTTCCTGCTAAGGAGTGGACTGAAACTGGGCTGTTTTCCAGCAACCATAAAAATAAGGAGGCTTTTGTTGGCTTCTAGACATTTAAATCAAAGAGGATGCTTGGAGACAAAAAGGGCAGGGGAAAACAGTTTCTTCACTATTGACCTTCAGCCTGCATTCCCAGAAACTGGCTTTAAGGCTAAAATGCTCTAATCCCTCAGCCAAACAGAGGGAATTTAAAAATGATTGGATTTGCGAAGACCACAGGAAATGAGATTGGCAATAGCTCTAGTCAAAGGCAGTAGAGCTAGTTAAAGGACTCAAAAGTTAAAATGAGATGAAGAGGAAGAGCCAAAAAATTATCTACAGAATATGCATGAAGCAGGAGGCTAGGGCTGGCTTACTGCCTCCCTAATCTCCCTCCCCACCATGGTGCTCTAAGTGCCAAACCCAGGGTCCCAGGGACTGCTATTGATACCAATAGAAATGCCGGTTTCCATTTTGTTGGCCAGTTTTCAGGTCTAAATTGTATTAGCCTAAGTGACAGAGACTATGCTTGCAATCTGATTCATAGGCGCCAACTGTTTCTGATGTTTTACTAACAATTTGAGTAAATACACCGAAACCAATATGTTCATCCAGGTGCTGAGCAAATGAAGCCCAACACAGAACTGGCCTGAACAAATCTGCATCCCCAGATGAGGGATGCTGAGATTCTAATCAGGGCAATTCAGACTGAAAAGATCTGACCAAGGGAAAGCTTAAAGAGATCAAAGGAAACACAGAGGCAAAATTGGATAAAGTTGCCTGCCAGTTCATTAGAAGCCAAAGAGTACTTAATTATTTCATTGCAGCTTTTTTATTTTCCCCTCAAAAAAATAGGTTAATACTTCCAGCACTCCAATTGGCTCTTTAACTTCCCCCCTATTGTGTGAAAACTCAGCCTCACAGTGACATGTCAAATGCAAAGGAATTTTTCTACACAGTGATTAATCTTGGGCTGTAACTGAACAGGCAAAGATGAGGAGAAGGGAACTAGTTAGCATTCTAATTGCTAAGATTAAAAACTTTGGTTTTTATTTTTTATTTAACTTTTTACATAAACAACATTCCTACCCCCCATCCCACTCCCCCACCCCCACCCCCCCAACCCCTGCTGCCCCCGGAAACTGAATGCTAAGATTAAAACTTTGGTTTTTAGAGATGGCAATTTACACCTGTTAACATTAGTGGCAGGAAAGGAATTCTAATCTGAATATCTATAGGTGTTCACTGTAGTTTGAATATCTTTTGGAAGAAAACAATAGTTAAACATTAAAAAACCTGGCTTCACATGTGAGAACACAATATTATATATGTAGGCAAGAGAAAAACTATATTAGTGAGAAAGACAAAAGGAAAATGATATGAGAACTATGTCTCCCCCACTAGCCAATGTTTTTTTTTCTTTTTCTTCTTAATAAAGTCTTTTTGTTACTGTTCAAAATCAGAACCCCATGTTTTAAAAGAACGTATCCACATATACAAGTCATGAAATAGATACTGTAAGGGAAGAAGGGCACAGCTAACTGGGACCCTCCCTGTAAGAGTTAAAAATAGATACAGGTATAATCAAGGGAAAGATGGGTACAGGTATAATCAAGAAACTGTTAGCATAGTTCAGAGACCAGACCCGGATGGTGGTTAGGCATGAGAACAATAGAAAGGTTAAAAATTAACCAGACCTGTGAAGGAACAAGTCCCCCAAGTTGACTCAAATAGAAATCTCCCATATAGAAAGCTAGGTGACTTTAGAGATTAAAAAGCAACTCACAGAGAATAAAATAGTAGTGGAATTTCCTCTTTGCATCCCAAAACCTGAACATCAAGGTTTTATGGTCAAAGAGTTGCTGAAACTTCCTTTTATTATTACTAACCCGTATTCTCTCTGCTTCTGTAAAAAAATGCTTGCTTCCTGACATCATGTAACCCTAGCTCTAGGGCACCACAAATGATTTTTGGAATGTTTGCCTTAAAGATAGCTATAGAAATGTCACATAGCCCCCCCTAGGAGACCCCAAGACCCTTTAAAGGGAGACGAGTTCCAGACCTCAAGATGTCAGAGGAAAAGGCCTATATTGGCACGCTGGCCTGGGATCTCTGAGCTGGAACTTGTCTCTTGTCTTTATTTGTGTAAGTTTGTGTACTGGCCTTATTCTCACTCGTTCAAACTTAAGAATAAATTCCTTGCAGCTATTAAGAACAATGAATCCACCTTATCTGACCCATCTGGGACTGAGCTAGAAGGAATTATGTTAAGTGAGCTAAGTCAGAAAGACAAAGATGAGTATGAGATGATCCCACTCATCAACAGAAGTTGAGAAAGAAGAACAGAAAGGGAAACTAAAACAAGATCTGATTAAATTGAGAGCAGGGCACCAAAGTAAAAACCCTGTGGTGAGGGGGAGGGTGGACATTCGGCTTCCTGGAGCAGAGGGGGGTGGGGATGGGGGTGGAAGGGTGGGATGGGACACAATCTTTTGGTGGTGGGAATGGTGTTTATGTACACTCCTATTACAGTGTAGTTATATAAACCACTATTCAATCAATATGATAGGGGAAAAATTGGTCATATGTCTAGAACTTTTTAAAATAGACTGAGTCTTTTTAATACATAGGCTGAGTCTTTGATATGTTGACTCTCTCAAAAGCCTAGACCAGGGAGAACAGAAGCAACCACTGGCACCACTATATACAATATGCTGGGTATTATACAACAAACCCTAACAAAGGGACTTTTCAAAGTTAACCCAATTACCAAATAATGTGATGATAACAGTAACTATCCATTGTCTACTTGCACCCTAAGACAGCAGAAACCTCACATTTCCACTATAGAGCCTATATTTCCCCCAGTCCTGGAATCTTAGGGTGGGGCCCACTTTCCTGCATGCTTCTCTCAATTCATATCAAATAACATTGCATCCGCTGATCACAACCTAATCAACTGTTGGTATGCTTCTAATTCTGCTTCTAAAAACCCCTTCTGTTTCATTTGGTTTAATCCCCCCTGCTTAACACTGTATTCTATTTACATAACCACTATTCTATTTACATAACCACTGCAGGGCATTGGTTCAATCCCCACTGGTTCATGATGTGTTTTTGCTCCGCCCCCTCTCCTTGTCACACCCTGATTTTCACCAATCACTTTTCTCTCCACCCTCTCTACGTCACATCCTGTTCACATCCTACTTGGAAAGCATATATAAGGACAGCATTGTTAGTTTTAGTTTAGTTTAGTTCGGCTTAGATTGTGCTGCGTCCTGCATGAATAAAGAGATACTGCGTACAGCTCAACCATGAGTCCTGGGTCGTCTGTCTCCTCTCGAGAAGCCAGCCCATCAAACACGAGTGCCACCCCAGCATGCTTCATTTCAGACTGTGTCCAGAGACTTCAGGTCTCATTCAGGTGAGACCTTTCCTTTCATAGTATTCTCTAATTCCATTCCAGGTGGTCCACTCCCCAATAAAGTCCCCAAACCTAGATATAGACCAGGTCCCCTAAGATAGAGCATACGTTCACACGTGTCCATAAACCAGGAAAAAATATATACCTGAAAGCAGAAGTACGCAAGAGTCTGCAGAGAGTACCCCCCCCAACACTTCATCCACACTATTCCAGCCTTTAGGTCCATGACTATTCAACAATTCATTTGGCTTTGTATATGGACTCTCTTTTCAGCCACCAGGTTCCAGATGCCAGCATGATGCCGACCAGACTTCCCTGGACTGAAGACCCCACCAATGTGTCCTGGAGCTCCACTTCCCCAGAAACCCACCCTACTAGGGAAAGAGAGAGGCAGGCTGGGTGTATGGGCCAACCAGTCAAGGCCCATATTCAGCAGGGAAGCAATTACAGAAGCCAGACCTTCCACCTTCTGCAACCCACAATGACCCTGGGTCCACGCTCCCAGAGGGATAGAGAATGGGAAAAGCTATTGGGGAGGGGATGGGATATGGAGATCGGGTGGTGGGAATTGTGTGGAGTTGTACCCCTCCTATCCTACAGTTTTGTTAATGTCTCCTTTCTTAAATAAATTTAAAAAAAAGAAGAATAAATTCTTTATACTTCACTTATATACGGGAGTCTGTGCAGGTCCAAATCAGAAGTGCTCTTTCAGACCTAGAGTAGGAATAATGCTAACTTTCCACTTCTGTAAACCCTGTGGCTTTCAGTAAGGTAGAATGTTTGTGTCAGGGAAAACAAGATGTATTTGTACCAAGATGTGGTGAAAGCCTCAAAGCCCCCCAGTCATTAGATTGCAGGTAAACAAGCCAAGTCCCAGAACCTGTGCAAAACTATTGTATGTAACCAATGCTGGCATATGTGGCAAACAGTAGAAAAAGATGCTTGTGACTGTGCTTAGGCATTCAGTCCTTGGGTAGCTCCTGCATGAGTCTTCCTTGGGCTGGACCCTCAACTGAGTAGGCTTAAATAAAATTCATACTCTACCACCTGACTTGGTGTGGAGTATTGTGATTTCTATGTGGAGAATTCTGTCCCATTACACTCCCCAATTCCCTCCCGTGGGGTTCTAGACTGACTTTAAAGTGATAGAATCTCAAGAGAAAAACAGTCACGTTTCAGGAAGATGAGCATTTATTGCGAGAAAATAAGGAGAGAAAAGAAGAAGAAAGTACAACCATGTAAGGATATAGATACTCTCCCTCCCCCCCCCCCCAAGAAAGAGGAAGAGGAAGGCCCTGGGCTTCCTGTGTAATGGAAATATCCTTGGTGCCGCTCTTAGTGTTACAGCTACAAAGTGTTAACAGCTGTAGGGTGTTACAGCTCCAAATATGTTTACTACACCATGGAGCCAAGTGGGAGCTTACCTCATTTGACTGCCTGTGCTGGCTTGGGAGGGTGCCTATATCCTCTTCAAACTAGGTGCAGCCTGAGCTAGTTGGTTACAGGCACGTTTTGATTGGTTACAAAGTGTATTAATCAGGTGTATGCAAGAACAAACTAAAGGTGCAGCTAATTGGCAACATTCCAATCCGCAGAGGTACTAGTGTATACAAAATGAAAAGATTCGGTCTGATTGGTCACATTCTAGTTTGTGGTTACTAAGTGAAAGATACGATTTGATTGGTTACACTCTAGTTTGCAGTTACAAAGTGGAAGATACAATCTCATTGGTTACTGAAATGTGGGTTTTTATTCTTTACCTGGGGATTTTCATTTCACCTGGTCTTCCCAGCTCTCTAGTCATTGGTAGAAATTGGTAGGGCTCAGGGGATGTGCTTCAGCCTTTGTCTCCAGGTGTCACATCTGCCACCATCTGCATTTTATGACCTTTGTGGTCAGGTAGGGAGGAGGTGCTGGGGCAGGGTATGCAGACACAGTGATGCTTCTGGTTGTTGGGATATTGTGCAGATGTGGTTGAACAATGGCAGGGCCCACAAACTACTATATTTCCATGCAAGTATTATTTACATATCCCCACCACATTATCCCCTCAGGGTACTGCTAATCCCACCAGGTTTCTATCTTCCCGGAGTGCCTTTTTCTTTTCTCCACTCTCTTCCCTAGCCAATTCCGTCCCGACTTGCCACTTCAGGAATTTTCCTATAAAAGTCACTTCTGTTTCTACTTTTTCTTCTTCCCTCTCGCTTTCTCTCTCTTTCTCTTCCAAGGACCGACCTGGAGAAGGGCTGGCATGCACAGTGGGCATGCCGCCATTTTACTAGCTCCGTGTGGCCTAAACCCATTGTGCTCACACCCGACTCTGGGACGTCCCATGAATAAAGATTTGTGTTCTGCTCCACCATGAGTTCCTGGTCTCTTCTCTCTCCCAAGATGCAACCCCGACATCTGGCCCTGCCTCTGGCTCCATTTCCTGGCTTCCTGCAGGATGCAAAGAGATGGGTGCTGGTTTTACTGAGCTGCCCTCCAACAAAATGTTTATATAAGGTATCACAATTTCCTCTAGTCCTAGCTCTTTGTTTATTATTTCCCACAAGTAGCTGTTTTCAAATAATAATCAACTAGCATGATAGCTTTTGGGTCATTATCATATTATCTCACTCCATCTCTCCAAAGGCATGTAAAATCACAAGATTTAGTTGTTCACTTCATAGGTTGAAGATTCTTGCCTAAAATGAGAACTATTAGATTTTAAAGTAGGAACTATTAGAAGTTACTTAGGGACAGACTTTTATGTGACACAAATAGCCCTGACAAGTGCTGGAAGTGAATATGGGTGAAGAGAGAGAGTTCCCTTCAGAGGATCCCAAGCCGGTTTTGCTTGAAAAGAATTTCAAGAGAACACATGGGATAGATGTACAGTTTCTAAATTTATCTTTTATTGGTTTCCAAATCAGAAGAGAAATTAGAGTTAAAGGTGGAGAAAGGCTCCCAGAAGGCCTTTGGAATAAGTCCAAAAAAGGTCTTTCCTTCCAGAGTCCCCTTATTTTATACTCCTCTTACATCACACCTGGGCCAGGTTCCCATGGGCCCAGTGAAATAAACTCTTCCCACTGGGTAGGGGAAGAGCAGGGCATCACTTAGCTTTCTGAAAGATAAATGGAGAAGCAGAGAAACATGCCCTGAGGGGACACAGAAGAAAAGGCAGATTTAGTGGAAGAAGATAATTCATTTTTTCCCAATAAATTGAATTTTGAGTATATCCAGAATTAATTATGCCTTATTATATCTATCTTTTGCCTCAATTGCAGAAACAATCATACTTTATTTACTTGTCAAACCATGAGCTCTCTGAGAGAGAAAAAAATTAAAATGGAACTGAGAAGAGACATGTGTATGTTGTTTAAAGACTGCCAGGAACTATTCCAGCCCCTCTGTGGAGATAAGGAAACCAAAGCATAAAGGGAAAATTAACAATCCCCAGAGCAGAGGGCTTGTAGGTTGGGTTTCTGGTGAGGTGGTGGATTGATACCCAGACAATTAAGTTCTAGAATCTGTGGGCTTCACCATGATGCTCTTCTGTCTCCACTCTTGACAACTCCGATCCAAGTACAGAAAACAAAGACTCGAGGTCATAAACAGCTTTGCAATGAATGGAGAAATGTGCACATGAATATATAATGGTGCCACATGACGTTGTCATGGGTTAATAATAAGCAGGCAGGAATGAAGTGGCTCAAAGACAGAGCACTTGCATTGATGGCTCTAGCCCTGTGTTTGTGTCCTGGGACCACCTTGTTATTAAAAAAATAATAAATCCTGTAATAGAGCTCTTAAGTGTTATAGCTCAAAAATAACCAAATTACCATATATGAGGCCCACATGGATACCAACGAATTAGGTTTATTTTTTGTTAACAGGTTACAGGTCAATTCCCACCAGACTTAAACAATCTTGTATCACAGCTTTCATCTGTTCCAAACTGGGCATGGCGCAAGATGATTAGTTACAAACAGAGTCCATCATGGTGCTGCAAGTAAGGTGAGAGCAGCAAGTTGGCTACAATCAGAGCCCGCCACTCTGGGATGCTGGAATGTGGAAATGAGAGCCCACCAGCTGTGGTTTCTCTCATCCTCTTCCCTATGGATTTTTCATTTCAACATGAGAAGAACAAAAACAAAACAAAAAAAAAGAGTAGAGCTCCATGGTTAGTGGAACAATGTATGTAGGTTCTCTCCCTCTCTCTCTTTCCCTCTTGTGCCTGCTCTATCTCTGAATTTCACTTATATATGTTAATTTAAAAACTAATTGGCTAAAGGTATTCAGAGAAACATGAGCAACATATAGCGGAATAGTGCCCCCCTCCCCCCAAAATGTGCGTGCTTTAATCCCTTGGGCCTTAGTCTCTGGAGTATAATACAAGGGCCAGTGGATGTGATAAGGATACTAGCTGCTGCTTTTTGCATTCAGAGGTTGTCCCAAGTGATCTAATCCCAGAGTGACCACATAGGGACCTGAAATGGGCCAGTAGGAGGCACGTGTAATATAGTACCAGAAAGGACAGCCTGGCCACTGTTGACTGTTTATTCTAATTAGGGAAATGTTTTTCAAGACAGTTATCTCAAAGATACAATTTTACATCCCCCAAAATACATGCCAACACACCTCACCCACCACCAAAGAACCCTCTGAGGGAAGTATGCTGAGGCCTGACCCCTACCTTCACAGAAAGATTTTGTCTCTCTGAGACTGAAGGGGATGAGCTGGGAACAAACAGACCCTTCTCCCATGCAAGAAAAACTTAAAGTTGACTGTTCATGAACAGGGACAAAAAAGTAGGAACAGAGCACATAAGATTAGGGATCTTAGGGTGAAAGAAAGCTAGGAAGTTCATTTTAGGCATGTTTCTAGGGGCCCACAACTATGGTAGTTTTTGCTTGAGTTTGCTAGCTAACATGAAGTTGGGTGAAAATAATGTCTGAGAAAATGGTGTCAGAGTAGAGAAGAGGACTAGATAGTTGGATTAAGGCAGAGAATAGCTCCCATTCTTAAAAAAGTTCTATGGATAAAACTACCTATTTACCTCCATCCGCTCAACCCAGGGCATGTATATGTATATGTATATGTATATGTATATGTATATGTATATGTATATGTATATGTATATGTATATGTATATGTATATGTATATGTATATGTATATGTATATGTATATGTATATGTATATGTATATGTATATGTATATGTATATGTATATTTATCACCAGAGCCTGTATGACCTCTAGGTCCCTACTAGTCTGAGTTCACAGCTCATGGTCACAGCTGGGAACATTGCAGGCTGCACTCACTGCAGGACCAATCTTCCTCCAGTGATAAGGCAGGATATCCCAGCTTCCCTTTGGAGACTGGGGCATTCCCTACCATTGTTGTTTTAAAGTCCCCGGGAAGGCCCAAGAGAGGGCTTATAATGACGTCCTGATGGAAATGACCAGTAGTCACACCTGACTCCCTTCATCTCACTCATGCTTCATGTTTCTAATACCATCCCCTTCATCTTAGTGGGCTGGATCCCCAAACACCTGCTGACCACCCTTCCGCCATTGGTGTCCTTGGCACTGAAGATATATAAACCACAAGTTTATTCATACTCACACTACCTTTTCCCTTGCTTAGTTTCTTAAACTCCACCCACAACCAAAACCACCCTGTATTTATCTTTCTCCTACTGACTTATTTCACTTAGCATGATCCCTCCAGTTCCTCCCATGTTGTAGCAAAAAGACAAGAACTTTTCTTTACTGAACATTATTCCATTTTATTTATATATATATATATATATATATATGTCATTTTAAAATTTATTTATAAAAAGGAAACAATATGTATATATGTCTTTTTAAAACATATTTATAGAAAGGAAACATTGACAAAAACCATAGGATAAGAGGAGTACAACTCCACACAATTCCCACCACCAGAATTCTGTATCCCATCTCTTCCCCTGATAGCTTTCCTATTTTTTAACCCTCTGGGAGTATGGGTCATTGTGGGATGCAGAAGGTGGAAGGTCTGAACATGGGTCTTGACAGGTCAATCCATACTCCCAGCCTGCCTCTCTCTTTCCCTAGTGAGACAGGGATCTGGGGAATCAGAGCTCCAAGGCACATTGGTGGGATTGTCTGTCCAAGGAAGTCTGGTCAGCGTCATGCTAGCATCTGGAACCTGGTGGCTGAAAAGAGTTAACATACAAAGCCAAACAAACTTTTAATCAGTCATGAACTTAAAGGCTGGAATAGTGCAGATAAAGAATTGGGGGGGGGGGGGGTCCTCCATTTTGTAGATAGCTAGTAGGCATATTTTAGTTGTATATCTTATTCAATCCACTGTGGTGGGCATTTGGGTTGTTTCCAGATCACAAGGCTGGGCTTGCAGATGAAGTAAAAGTACCAAGAATCAAGCAACATGAGCAAACACTAAAAAGTGATGGCTGAAATAGTTTAAGCAAGATAGCTTGCCTGGATAAAACTCCTGCTTCACCATACACACAATCCAAACTGAACTCAGATCCCTCTCGATTAGAGGCAGCCTTTGTATTGTGATGTCTTCTCCACTCCCTTTTCTCTCAGTCTCTCTCTCTCTCTCTTTGAAAAAAGTAGATCGGGAGTGGTGAAGCCCCAGTGGCAACAAAAAAGGAGAAGGAAAGAGACAGAAGAGGGAGGGAGGGAGAGAGGGAGGAAGGAGGAAGAGGATAAAAAGCTGTACTTTCAATTCTGTTCCACCTCAACATGCTTCACCTCAGACTGTGTCCGGAGACTTCACGTGTGGAATGACAACCCTTCAGCTTCATTACTCGGGTGAGACCTTTCCTTTTATAGTACACTCTAATTTCATCTCAGGTATTTCACTTTCTAGCAAAGTCCCATAACCTAGATATACACCAGTTTCTGTGAGAGAGCTTATGTTCACACGTATCTATAAACTACTGCAAAATATATACCTGAAAGCAGAAGTTCACTAGAGTTTGCAGTGAGTACCTCCCTAACACTTCCTCTCCACTATTCCAAGCTTGGGATCCATGATTGCTCAACAAATTGTTTGGCTTCGTATGTTAACTCTCTTTTCAATCACCAGGTTCCAGATGCCACCAGGATGCTGGCCAGGCTTCCCTGGATTGAAGACCCCACCAATGTGTCCTAGAGCTCAGCTTCCCCAAAGACACACCTTACTAGGGAAAGAGAGAGGCAGACTGGGAGTATGGATCGACCAGTCAAAGCCCATGTTCAGCGGGGAAGCAATTACAGAAGCCAGACCTTCTACCTTCTGCAACCCTCAATGACCCTGGGTCCATGCTCCCAGAGGGCTAGAGAATGGGAAAGCTATCATGGGAGAGGGGGGGTTATGGAGATTGGGTGGTGGGAATTGTGTGGAGTTGTACCCCTCCTACCTTATGTTTTTGTTCATTAATCCTTTCTTAAATAAAAAATTTTTTTAAAAAATCTGTACTTTGTCCTGCACTTACCTTTATATAAGAAAATCCTGACTTTCCTGGGCAGACAACCTCACCAATGTGTCCCCAAATCTCACCTCTCCAGAGTCCTACCCTACCCCACTAGGGAAAGATCAGTGCCCATGCCCAGTGGTAAAGCAATTAGAGAAGCCATACCTCCACCTTCTGTACCCCACCTCCCAAAAAATGTCCATACTCCCAGAGAGATAAAAAATAGAGAAGCTTCCAATGGAGGGGATGGGACACAGTGCTCTGGTAGTGGGAACTGTGGAATTGTACCCCTGTTATCTTGCAATCTTGTTAATCTTTATTAAATCACTAATAAAAAATTTCAAAGAAAATTTGCAAACATTGGTAGAATTGGATTGAAAAGTGCAGAAGAATGAAAGTGAACCACCATATATCTGCAGAAACAAAAGTAAACTCCAAGAACTGGATCAAGAACCTGATGTTAGACTAGAAACTATCAAATACTTGAAGGAAAATATTGATGGAACTCTTTCCCATCTAAATTTCATAGGCATCATTAGTAATATAGACCCAATGGCAAGGAAGATTAAAACAAAAATAAACAGATAGGACTACATCAAATTGGAAGCACAACAAAAGAAACCAAAGAGACACCTCACAGAATGGGAGAAGATCTTTACATGCCATACATCAGACAAGAGACTACTAACTAAAATATATAAAGAGCTCATCAAACTCAACAACAACAACAACAACAACAAAATGACCTCATTCAAAAATGGAGAGAAGGTATGAACAGAATATTCATCACAAAAGCTATATAAAAGGCCAACAGACATATAGAAAATTGCTCCAAGTCACTGATTGTCAGAGAAATGCAAAGAAAGACTTCAGTGAGATACCACTTCACCCCTGTGAGAATGTCATACATCAGAAACAACAGCAGCAACAAATGCTGGAGAGTTTGTGGGGACAAAGGAACCCTCCTGCGCTGCTGGTGCCAGTGCAAATTGGTCCGACCCCTGTGGAGAGCAGTCTGGAGAACCCTCACAAGGCTAGAAGTAGAGCTACCTTATGACTCTACAATTCCTGTCCTGGGATATATCCTAAGGAGTCAAATATACTCAGCCAAAAAGATCTGTGTACACCTATGTTCATAGCAGCACAATTTGTAATAGCCAAAATCTAGAAGCAACCCAGGGGTCCAATAACAGATGAGTGACTGAGAAAATCCTGTTATATATACACACTGGAACACTACTCAGCTATTAAGAATAATGAGTCCACCTTCTTTGACTCATCTTGGATAGGGCTTTAAAAAATTAAGTTGGGAGTCGGTAGCGCAGCGGGTTAAGCACACGTGGCACAAAGCATTAATGGACTGGCTAAGCATCCCAGTTCGAGCCCCCGACTCTCCAACTGCAGGGGAGTCGCTTCACAGGTGGTGAGCAGGTCTGCAGGTGTCTAGCTTTCTCTCCCCTCTCTGTCTTCCCCTCCTCTCTCCATTTCTCTCTGCCCTTTCCAACAAGGAAGACATCAATAACAACACCAATAACTACAACAATAAAATACAACAAGGGCAACAAAAGGGAATAAATAAAATAAATATTTAAAAAAGAAAAGTTTTAAAAAATGAGGTTAAGTGAGATAATTCAGAAAAAGAAATATGAGTATGAGATGATGTTGGTATGCATGAGACCCCTTCTGTTTCATTTGGTTTAAATCCCCCCTGCTTAACACTATTCTATTTACATAACCACTTCATTCTATTTACATAACCACTGTTAACAAGTTCCACCCTCCCTCCAGGGCATTTGTGGTTCAGTGATAGGATTCTCGCCTAATCTGCCCCCTCTTTGTCACACTCTGATTTTCACCAGTCACTTTTCTCTCCACCCTCTCTATGTCACATCCTGTTTCCACCTTACTTGGCAAGTATATATAAAGACAGCATTGTGAGTTTTACGGTACTGTACTTTGAGTTTAACTTAGCTCGTCTTAGATTGTGCTGTGTCCTGCATGAATAAAGAGATACTTCATACAGCTCAACCATGAGTCCCTGGTCGTCTGTTACCCGCCCGTGAAGCCAGTCCGGCGAAAACAACATAACCTGTCGAAAACAACAAGATGATCCCATTCATAAACAGAAGTCAAGAAAGAAGAACAGAGAAGGAAATGCAAAGCAGAACTTGGACTGGGTTTGGTGTATTGCACCAAAGGGAGAGACTCTGGATGGGGGCAGGGGATGTTTTAAAGCTCATTTGAAGGGGATGGAGGGGCACAGAGACATAAATCTATGGTGGTGGGAACTATGTTCATCTATACTACTACTAACTATTAAATAAAATTTAAAAAGAGAAAATCTGCAAAAACAAAAAAGCAGATATTTAACTAAGGTGGTTTCAACCCAAGTGTTGAAGGCAAGCTTTAAATTCTTCTTGCTTCTATAATGAAATGTGAAGTCAATGAGACAGCTAGAAGAACTATTGACTTATTGACCGTAAAACCCTAGAACATGACCATTTAGAAATTTTTCAAGTTATCCAGATTTCAAAAGAAAAAAAAATGTTCCAATTAAGATGTTTTCTTTTAAGAAAGCATGTGCTGGAGAGAAATTTGAGAGGAGAGCCTGTCCGCAGTGCTTTGGAAGGATCTAAAAGACAGAGTATTCAGACATGTAGAGAGCCTTTTGAAGAGTGCCCGTGTCACCAGTGAATCACCTCAATCATCTCAGCAACATCACGAATCTAGTCGGGATAATCCAAGAAACATCGCTTACCTAACAGAAAAAAAAAACAAAAAACTATGACACACGTGTGTGACCAAATAGGTGCTGGAGACTATTGTTTAGCAGAAACACTGTCTGTCACCTTTGGTTGAAAGTCTCAGACAGGGAGCCAGGTGGTGGTGCACCTGGTTAGGTGCTCTCACTACAATACACATGGACTCAGGTTCAAGCCCCTGTTCCCCACCTACTGGGGGAAAGCTTCAAGAGCATTGGAGAAGTGCTGCAGTTGTCTCTCTGTCTATCTCCCTCTCTATCTCCCCTCTCCTCTCAATTTTTCTCTGTCCAATAAATAAATAACAATTCTAAAAAAAAGTCTCCCAGAGAGAGGATGAAATGATTATAGCCGGTTAGACTCCCCAAATTTTACAAGCAACACAAACTGAGAAAATGACTTGGTTGCAGACATGAATGACTTTTGTAAAGAAGGAGGAGGAGAAGGAGGAGTAGAAGGAAAAGGAGGAGGAGAGGAAGAGAAAAAAAGAAAGGAAGAAAGAAAGAAAAAGAAAGGAAAGGAAGGAAGGTAGAAAGCAGGAAGGAAGGAAAGAAAGGAAGGAAAAAAGAAAGGAAGGAAGGAAGGAAGGAAGGAAGGAAGGAAGGAAGGAAGGAAGGAAGGAAGAAAGAAAGAAAGAAAGAGAGAAAGAAAGAGAGAAAGAGGGTATGAATCTGAGAATGAAGCTGTGTACATGGACTGAAATTTTTTGTCCAGAGGACACATCTTCAGACCACAGAAAATTATTCCCAGACCTTGAACACAAATGGAATTTTTCTAAATGTATTTTAAACTTTCTTGAAACCACTCTGCCTCCTTCTCTTCCAATCAGTCAAAAAAGCCTAAAAGACTGAGTTTCTCCAGAAAATGTGGTTTGACTATAGAATCTATTATAAATCATAACTGGCACATGAAGAAATAATATAATTATTCTTATTTATATGTACTAAATATATTTAAAAAACATTAAACTTTTCCACAAAGAAATCCAAGACCAATATATGCTATAGTTAAGGGTCTCTACCAATATAATTTTACAGCAACTATCTCACTTAAAGGAAATGTATAAACTAATGTTGAAAGATTTAAGTTTTAGAAAACATTTTGTGCAGATATCATTATTGTGTATATAACATTTTTCATCTGTAGATATTAGTATGCATAAGAAAGTTTAGCATAGTCCCTAGACAATAGCATAATACAAATTTGTGTCAACTTACCACAAATTATGAGGAAATTATATGTGAAAGACATTTTCCAAAGGCACAAAATGCCAAATAATTAAGACTATTAAAATTTTGAAAAAGAAACAGTGAGTGAGAGGAAGAGGGGCAAGACCTCTACACAGAAATCTTCTGAGTACTTCCTTTTAAAGAGCTAAGAGGTTGAAGCACTCATTATTTTTATAGGCAGAAAAAAGTTACAGTGATTAATTCTCCACAAGTTAACCACCATAATTTTAATCAGTATCCCAGAAGGATTACTATTGAAATTGACAAGCTGGTTTAAATATTTTTAATGGGAAGACAGGGTCAGGGAAAGTTAAGACAATCTAGAAGATGAGCCAAGCTTGAGGATGTATAGTGTCAGATATCAAGAGATATTATGAAGCTACATTAATGAAGCGAGTGTAGTGCTGACACAAAGACAGACAAATTGGCCAATAGGATGGCTCAGAGAGTACAGAAATGGACAACACATAATGGCCACTTGACATGCGAATGACGAGAAAGTGTTGTTAAGAAAAAGATGATCTCTCAATAAGCGGTACTGAGTCAATTAGATATCCATATGATTCCAGACCATTACCTCATAAAGCACATAAAAATGAGTAGCAGATACAATACAGATCGGGTATGAAGAGTCAAGGAAAAAGAGTCCAATAAAGCTTTCTAAAAGAATAAGATCAAGACATTGGGGAGGGCAAAAACTTTTTTAAAAGGACACATGCCAGGCATCAGTTCATAAAGGAAAAAGGTGGATCATTTGTACTTCATTCAAATTAAAAATGCCTGTCTGCCACCCCATCACCGAGGGCCCTAGTCAGGCAGTCCTGGGGTTCCCACACATACACGATGGGCCTAGACTTCTAACAGATCCCTCACATGTCACAGGTCATCTCTATCAGGAACACTGTAATGGACCCCTTTGTGGACCCCTATAGGATCAACAATGGTAAGGACTGTTCAATTCTCCAAAGGGAGGTTGGAAAAAATTTACTCTACCTGCTATCCTAGGAAGATGGGTCCTAAAATTGGTACAGCCTGGTATGTTCCTAGCCATACTGAAAAATGCCAGCTCAGACTTACAGGGGTGCAGAAGCTACATAGGCTCCTGTGCTGAATATGGATGGGCCCCAGATCAAATTGATGGTGTTTACAGTTAACAATATTTATATACTTTTCCCATATTTGGGGGGCTATGCTCTTTCCTGATGCAGCTTTCTAGTCCTTTTTCCAACTATGACACCATCTCCCCAGATAATAACCTAAGTGTACCTGCATATTAGAGGTCAGACTCGGGCAAAGACTAGTAAAGTCATGGGCTTCTTGGAATATAACTAAAATAGACTTACTAGCCTTTTCCAAAATGGAGACCCTCCCAAATCTCATCTGCTGTATTCTTGCCTTTAGGTTCATAATTAGTCAACATTTTTTTCTGCCTTATATCTTAACTCTTTTTCAGCCACCAGGTTCCAGATGCTACCATGATGCCAACCAGCTTCCCTGGGCAGACGACCCCACCAGTGTGTCCTGGAGCCCCACCTCCCCACATCCCTGCCCTACTAGGGAAAAAGACAGACAGACTGGAAGTATGGATCGACCTGTCAATGCCCGTGTTCAGCAGGGAAGCAATTACAGAGGCCAGACCTCCCTCCTTCTGCACCCCACAATAATCCTGGGTCTATACTCCCAGAGAGTTAAAGAATAGGAAATATATCAAGGGAGGAGATTAGATATGGATATCTGTGGGTGGGCATTGTGTGGAAATGTATCCCTCTTATCCTATTATCTTGTCAATATTTCCATTTTGTAAATAAAATTTTTAAAAATAAATAAAAAGCTTGCCTGGGGGCCAGATAGTGGCAAACCTAGTTAAGTGCACATATTGCTATGTGCAAAGATCCATGTTTAAGCAGTGAGGATACTTCATGACTGGTGAAGCAGGTCTGCAGGTATCAGCTTCCACATGGGGCCATCCATCTTTGCCCAAATAGCCCATGCATTTCTCTGGTGTGTGCCTTTCCACTTTCCTAATTACAGGTTTAAAATATGAGAACAAACAAACAAATAAGCAAAACTCTGTGAGGAATGCTTAAAGTTAAAAGCAACTCTCTCTCTCTCTCTTTCTCTCTCTCTCTCTCTCTCTCTCTCTCTCTTGCTCTATCTCCCCCGCCCTTCTCAATTTCTCTCAGTCCTGTCAAGTAAAAACAAAAAGGAAAAAGAAAAGAAAAGAAAGAAAATAAAGAATGAAGGGGCTGGGCAGTAGCACAGCCGGTTAAGCGCACGTGGCGCAAAGTGCAAGGACCGGCATAAGGATCCCGGTTCAAGTCCCCAGCTCCCCATCTGCAGGGGAGTCGCTTCACAGGCGGTGAAGCAGGTCTGCAGGTGTCTCTCTCTCTCTCCCCCTCTCTGTCTTCCCTTCCTCTCTCCATTTCTGCTTGTCCTATCCAACAATGACAACATCAATAATAACTACAACAACAATAAAGCAACAAGGACAACAAAAGGGAAAATAAATAATAATAGTCAAAAAAAGAAGGAAAATAAGAAGAAATGTTAGGACAAGTGTTTAATTGTTTAACTATATCAAACTACAAAAAGCTTTATTGCCTTAAACAAATGCAAATGGTGGTGTCAGGTTTTGGCACACCTAGTTGAGCACACACATTACAATATGCAAGGACCTGGGTTCAAGCCCTCAGTCCCCATCTGCAGAGGGAAAGCTTTGTGAACGGTGAAGCAGATCTGCAGGTGTCTCTGTGTCTCTCTCCCTTTGTATCTTCCCTAACACTCTCAGTTTCTGTTTGTGTCTATTTCATAAAGATAATTTTTAAAAAGTATTTAAAAATACAAATAGAAATACCTTATGATTCAGCAATTACACTACTAACCATATACCCAAAAGCTATAATGACACTGATTTGAGGGGATCTTTGCACCCCCATGTTCATAGCAGCTCTTTCACAGTAGCAAAAACCTGGAAACAACAAAAATGCCCTTCAACAGGTGACTGGATAAAAAAAGTTATGGGATATATACTCAATGGAGAATTATTCATCAATGAAAAAAGATGGATGGAATTGGAGAAGATGATGTTTTGCGAACCAAGTAAGGAGCTGAACCTATGGATGTGAAAAAAATACTAATCTCTGTCTCAGACTGGGAGAACTTTAGTGGTTATCTGTGGGGGTGGGGATGGGGACACAGACCTTTGGTGATGGGAGTGGTAAAAATAAATAAATAGATAAACAAACTGTAAACCATTACTCAACAAGGCTCTAAAGTAACAAAACAAACAAAAACGCTTCTCTGATATTCAATATCCTTCTTTGCCCTACCTATTACAGAGGACTACTTGCCACATGTCCACAGAGGACACTCAGGACAAGTTCCACTGATAAGCAAGAGACAGCAGTGGCTTCTTCACATGACACTGCACTGTCAGCATCTCACCACAGAGCCAGCTAACTGGATATGAGCAACTTGTTGTCCTGGTTCAGGACTCCTAATCATCACAAGACGGAGAAATGACTACAGCTATTCTTGCAAAAGACTAGAGCTCAAGCAGAAGATGAGAGGAAAAAAGAAAAAAAAAAGTAAAAGAAATTAAAAGTTCTCATATATACTTTCAATATAGACTCTTAGTCCCATCACATGATAGAAATGATTTAATCAGTCATACTCCTGTTGAAAAAATCATGATTAATGATTTAATCAGTCAAAACTCCTGTTGAAACATCTTTAAAGAGCCAGACCAGGGGGGTCGGGCTGTAGCGCAGCGGGTTAAGCGCACATGGCACAAAGCACAAGGACCGGCACAAGGATCCCAGTTCGAGCCCCCAGCTCCCCACCTGCAGGGAGTCACTTCATAGGCGGTGAAGCAGATTTGCAGGTGTCTATCTTTCTCTGCCCCCTCTGTCTTCCCCTCCTCTCTCCATTTCTATCTTTCCTAACAATGACTACATCAATAACAACAACAATAATAACGACAATAATGATTAAAAAAAAAAATCAGGGCAACAAAATGGAAAAAAACAATGGCCTCCAAGAGCAGAGGATTCATAGTGCAGGCACTGAGCCCCAGCAATAACCCTGGAGGCAAAAAAATTTTTTAAAAAAAGAACCAGACCAGGATAGTAAGAATTTATACAAATAAAGAAGTTCACCTAGTTTCGTGATGTGCTTGGACAGATTGGACTGCATGCCTCCAGACAGAATTAATTCACCTCAATGAATGAAGTCACCTCATTCTTCACATATATAGATATGCATGTGTGTATTGTGTACAGAGATGTACAGATCCGTAAACACACAGACTGTTGATCCTAGTAGAATACTCTAGGAAAAGCCAGTGTAAAAACTCTGTGGCTTGCTGTTGACTACCTCAAAACATGACTCCAGTCCTTCCTTGGTTCCTGCTGGGGCTTCAGCTTCAGGATACCCTGGTCTCCACCAGACCAAAATCCACAGATGATCAAGTCCCTTCCAGTTGGCTCCTTGTATCCATAGATTCACATCTGAACTGACATTCACAACTGACTGAAATTCATGAATCAGAAACCCCAAAAAATGGGGGGATCCATATAATTATATCCTTTCGGTTCAAGCACATGTGTTATTAAAATCTATGTTGCTCTAGTATACTTCTGCTTTCTTACTTTGGTGCCATACTCCAAACTATACTAGAGTTTGCAGTGAGTACCTCCCTAATACTTCCTCTCCACTTTTCCAAGCTTTGGGTCCATGATTGCTCAACAATTTGTTTGGCTTTGTATGTTAACTCTCTTTTTAGTCACCAGGTTCCAGGTGTCATCAGGATGCCGGCCAGACTTCCCTGGATTGAAGACACCACCAATGTGTCCTGGAGCTCAGCTTCCCCAGAGACCCATCCTACTAGGGAAAGAGAGAGGCAGACTGGGAGTATGGACCGACCAGTCAACGCCCATGTTCAGCGAGGAAGCAATTACAGAAGCCAGACCTTCTACCTTCTGCAACCCTCAATGACCCTGGGTCCATGCTCCCAGAGGGATAGAGAATGGGAAAGCTATCGGGGGAGGGGGTGGGATATGGAGATTGGGTGGTGGGAATTGTGTGGAGTTGTACCCCTCCTACCCTATGGTTTTGTTAATTAATCCTTTCTTAAATAAAAAAAAAAAATCTATGTTGCTATCTTTTTATGAGTGGGATCATCCCATACTAGGGAAAGAGAGAGATAGGCTGGGAGTATGGATCAACCTGTCAATGTTCAGCAGGGAAGCAATTACAGAAGCCATCCTTCCACCTTCTGCACCCCATAATGACCCTGGGTCCATACTCCCAGAGGGTTAAAAAAAAAATAGGGAAGCTATCAGGGGATGGGGTGGAATACAGAGGTCTGGTGGTGGGAATTGTGCAAAGTTGTACCCCTCTTTTCCTATATCAATGTTTCCTTTTTATAAATAATTTTTTTTAATTTATCTTGCTATTAAGGGAGGGGAGGGGATACGAAGTTCTGGTGGTGGGAATTGTATGGAGTGGTGCCCCTCTTATCCTATAGTTTTATCAGTGTTTCCCTTTTATAAATAAAATGAAAAAGAAAAAAGAAAACAAGTTCAAAAAATCTATATTGCTTTTCAGCCACCAAGTTGCAGATACTACTATGAGTCATCCTGACCTCCCTGAGCAGAAAACCTCACCAATGTGTCCCCAAGTCTCACCTCTCCAGAGCCCTGCCCCACTAAGGAAAGCTAGAAACAGGCTGGGGATATGGATTGACCTGCCAATGCCCATGTCTAGTGGAAAAGCATCTAGAGAAGCCAGACCTTCCACCTTCTGCACCCCATAAAGAATTTTGGTCCATACTCCCAGAGAGGGATAAAGAATAAGGAAGTTTCCAATGAAGGGGATGGGACATGGCAGAACTCTGGTGGTGGGAACTGTATGGTATTGTACCCCTGTTATCTTATAATCTTATTAATCATTATTAGATCAATAAAAAACATGTTGCTTATGTTATAAAATTATGTTAGAAAGTTATATGCTATAAAACTCTCTATTACATATTACACATTATAAGACACTATATCATGGATACAACATATCAATATATTTGTCCATATCTCTGAATTCAAGTCTACCAACATTGAGAGTGCACGCTCAAATGCTGTTGACAGTGGCACAGTCAGAATGGTTTTGAGATCCCTGCTAACTGTATGACTTTGAGTTTGTTCTAATTTTCTCTGGGACTGAATTTTATTTTCTACAAAAGGAGGAGCATTAGATGCAAAGCCAAATCTTTTTTTTTATATTTATTCATTTATTCCCTTTTGTTGCCCTTGTTTTATTGTTGTATTATTGCTGTTGTTATTGATGTCATCATTATTGGATAGGACAGAAAGAAATGGAGAGAGGAGGGGAAGACAGAGAGGGGGAGTGAAAGATAGACACCTGCAGACCTGCTTCACCGCCTGTGAAGTGACTGCCCTGCAGGTGGGGAGCCGGGGCCTCGAATCAGGATCCTTATGCCAGTCTTTGTGCTTTGCGCCACGTGTGTTTAACCCGCTGCGCTACCGCCCGACATCCTCAAAGCCGAATTTTTCAGAGACCATTTTCTCTTCTAACATTCTATGTGTCTATGGACTTTATGTCTGAAAAGTAATTCCCCAAAATCTATTTTTAAAAATCCAAGTTTAAAGGAAGGAGGGAAATAAACTGAGCATCTGTGATAAGTCAAGCCCTTAGCTAACCATTCTGTATATATTTATCACTCATTCAGGCATAATAGACAAGAGGGAGAATTCTTGAGGGAGAAATGATCATTGCCATTTTCCAGAAAAAGAAATATCTAGGCCTATAAAGGAATGTTAAATAAGTAACTATGGGCTGAGAAGAGAGCAGAGCACAAGTCCTGCATATCTAAGATACCAAGTAAGGTCCCCAGTGCCACCTGGGCAAGAGTTGAGTGTTTCTCTGGTCAGTTTGGAAAGAATGGGGGGTGGGGCTGGAAAGAAATATAAGTCCAAAGCAGAGAGGTCACATTATGGAAGAGTTTTGAGTTGTGATCTAAGATGCGGTTGATTACAAACTTCTCCCTATTCCATTACATTTTCGTTTTGAAGCAGAACACTAAATGTGTGTTCATTTTTTTTAATGACTTTTCTATTTATCTGTCTGAAGCATCCCATTTTATTTTTCTTTGAAAGTTCCAAGGGTTTTGTCAAATGTCACTGTTATTTCCTCATTCTTGATGTCTAGTACAGTACCAGGCATATGGTAGCATTCCGTAAAAACTTACAGAACAATTAGACAATGAATAAGTGAATTGATAAAGCTCGTGGTAAAACACATTCCACACCATCTTTAAAAAACAACAACAACAATCAGTCTATTGTGAACAGATAAGCACTCCTACTCTGAATTTTGATTTTGTCACAAAAAAAAAAAAAAGCAAGGGCCTTCCTTGAGATATATATCGTATGGAATACAGAGCCAAAACATGCATTTAAATCACTTATATCTTACTTTTTATGATGCCATTGGGAATGGTGTTCTTTTTACATTTGCAGTTAAAGGGTAGAACATATGGTGGAAGTTTAGTTTCAAGTGATGGGCCCATTAAAATAACTTATGCTGTTGAGTGATTGTTCATACTAATGGCTTCATTCATTATATCTGAGTTTGCAAGTTCTGGAATCCATGGGAAGGAAACAGAACTGGAGAAAACACTGCCGCATCAAGAGATTAATATGGCAGACCCACACATTTGCTCTCTGAGAGCAAACCAATGAATGCAGATCTAATAGTGTTTGGTCTACGGATTCTATCCTCTGTTTCTTGTTTGTTTGCTTGTTTTGTTTGTTTGTTTTAGGTTTTATTTATTTACTTGTGCCCTTTTGTTGTCCTTGTTGTTTTATTGTTGTCATTATTATTGATGTAATTGTTGTTGGATAGGACAGAGAGAAATGGAGAGAGGAGGGGAAGACAGAGAGGGGGAGAGAAAGTTAGACACCTGCAGACCT
Organism: Erinaceus europaeus; assembly: GCF_950295315.1. NCBI lineage: Eukaryota > Metazoa > Chordata > Mammalia > Eulipotyphla > Erinaceidae > Erinaceus > Erinaceus europaeus. The sequence goes on from NC_080164.1 coordinate 177,140,630, forward strand.
GCTTCACCGCCTGTGAAGCGACTCCCCTGCAGGTGGGGAGCCTGAGGCTGTTTGCTTGTTTTTATATCAGTTTCTGTTGGTTGTTGCTTTCCCTAATTATGAATCATATCGTTTGGGTCTTTTTTGTATGCCTGATAATTTTTTTACTGAATGATAAGTTTAGTTCCTCCCCACTAGTAGGAGAAAACCCTATTCACTGCTGGTGGAAATGCAAATTAGCCTTACCCCTGTGGAAAACAGTCTGGAGATTTCTCAGCACACTAGAAATGGACCTACTCTGTGACCCTGCAATTCCTCTTCTGGAGACTTATCTAAATGAAACGAAGACACCTATCCAATGAAATCTCTGTCTGCTTAGGTTCATAGAAGCACAGTCTGCAATATCCCAACCTTGAAAGCAACCCAGATGCCCAATGACAGATGAGTGACTAAGAAAGTGGTGGGTGGGTGGTATACATATTTAACATGATTAAGTCACCTCCTTACATGCAATAATCTAAAAGGAGAAGAATGAGTATCAGAAGAACTTACTTAAAGGTGGAACTTAAGAAAGAAGAGGAAAACACAAGGCGAAGCTTAGCCTGGGAGTGGTGTATTTCACCAAAGCAAAGGACTCTGGGAGAGGAGGGGAGAGGAGGGGATTGAGAGGGTGCTGATGCAAGATGGTGAAAAATGACATTAAGTTGGGATGAGAGTGTTCTGCAAGCTATCACTGGGAAATAAGAAAATATGCCTAGGTATCAACAACTTTACTAAAAGCCATTATCCCAACAAGAAAATGATTTGAATAAACAAACTTGATACTATATATCTTAAGCAAATGGGACACATTCTCCGATTTTATTCTCACGATGGTTCTGTAAGACAGGTGGTATTTAACTCATTGTTGTAGATAGAGAGATTAAGACTTCAAAAGTGCTACGGCCTTTGCCTTGGGTCAAGTGACCAGTAGGTAGGAGAGTCAAGCGAGTAGCAGCCAGTTCCAGTGGCAGAGATCATTATGGCCATAGTCACATAGAATACCATTGTGATTTGAATGACATAGGTAGGCACAGAGAGTCAAATGAATCAATGAATCGGTTCTGTTAATAATTGAGACCTGGCCCCCAAAGCTCCTTCAGCCAACCACACTTTTTCTCCTCCATGAACCCTGCTGGTTCATGTGAACATAAAGCCAGGGTTTCCAACACTCATCTTCAACGCCCTGTATTTCTAAAACAAACAGTGACTTGGACACCCTCCAGAGGATTTTCCATTTTTGCAGCTGTATTTACCCCATTAAGTACTTAATCTCAGGCATTGTTGCCAGTGCTGGGAAGAGAGATACTTCACTGAGGCACTCATGGATGGACCACCCATGCATTCACAGGTAACCTGAGAGAGATCCTGAGAGAAAGACACAACAGAGAAAAGGGAAATGCAGCCTCACAGAGGAAAGAAAGAAAGAGAGAGAGAGAGAGAGAGAGAGAGAAAGAAAGAAAGAAAGAAAGAAAAAAAGAAAGAAAGAAAGAAAGAAAGAAAGAAAGAAAGAAAGAAAGAAAGAAAGAAAGAAAAAAAGAAAAAAAGAAAAAAAAGAAAGAAAGAAAACCAACCAACCATATTACAACAGATATTTCAGGGAAGACCTCACAGAAGTGGTGATGTTTAAGCTGACACATATCTCATTCGGTCACCCATTATTTCAACATGCACTGACTGAGTATCTGTCATATAAAGGGTCATCCCTGAGAGTGGGAGCTCCCCAGGGTCAGCCCCTATTCCTGGTTCTTGGTGTAGGTGCAATGATTTCATCTTCACAAACTTCCCAGGCAGATCCTGTGATGCTCACCATACAGAGGACAAGCAGGAGGCGCAGAGATCTGGTGAAATGTTTTAATTATTTATTTTTATTGTTTTTATGTGTTTACTGGATAGAGACAGCCAGAGTTTGAGAGGGATGGGAAGATAGGAAAAGAGGCCTGAGTCACCATTTGTGAAGCTTTCCTCCTACAGGTGGGGACTTGAACCAGGTACACCACCACTCAGCCTCAGAACTTTTTCAAATGGACACTTGTAATATGATTCTGAGAATCTAAGATTTTCTTAATATTTACTTACTAGTGAGAAGGATAGGGGGAGAGAGAGAGAGAGAGAGATTGAGAGAGGACACCAGGCATCACTCTGGTACATGTACTGCTGGGGATTGAACTCAGGACCTCATGCTTCAGAGTTCAATGTTATATCCACTGTGCCACCTTCTGCACCACAACTCTAAAATTCTTCACAGGATATGAGAGGCACTAGTTCCTTGAAGACAAGACTAAGGAGTGGGGAAGATATTCACATGAATATGCCCTACAGAATCATGTCATCACAGAACTTACATCCAGAGATAGAAATGAGATAAAGTCAGCTCTCAGGGAAGTATGCTAGCCCCGTGCATAGTAAATGTGTGGGATGAGCTCCTAGTGGAAGCCCAAATATAAAGAAACAGCCCAGGGCACATGCAGATTTTCCAGCACTCACAGAAAGCAGGGCTACATCTGAGGCAGGTGTCTCAGGAGAGAGGGAAGGAAGCACCAGCTGCTGACGACTTAAAGAGGAGAGGAAATGAGGCTTCCCAGCCATCCAGATATTCACCAATTCAGCAAAAATCAAGATGAAAATAGAGCAACAAATGTTTCAAGCAAACATAACCACAACTGGGAGGGAATGAGGGCATCAGGACAGTGAACATCAAGGCCAGACATCTTTTTTCAAAAAAAAAAAAAAAAAAAAACTTATTTATTTATTTCCTTTTCATTGCCCTTGTTTTTTCATTGTTGTTGTAGTTATTATTGTTGTTGATGTCCTCATTCTTGGACATGACAGAGAGAAATGGAGAGAGGAGGGGAAGAGAAAGATAGACACCTGCAGACCTGCTTCACCGCCTGTGAAGCGACTTCTCTGCAAGTGGGGAGCTGGGGGCTCGAACCGGGATCTTCACGCTGGTCCTTGAGCTTTGTGCCACGTGCGCTTAACCTGCTGCGCTACCCCCTGACTCCCAAAGCCAGACATCTTGATGGATGATGTGCAAAGGCACCTGAAGGCTTTGGGACCTATGGGAGTTTGAGAGAGAAACCCTGAGGGCCTCGATCATCACAGACGCATAAACTGTGTATGAAAATCCTGGGCAAAGGCCAGTGGTCAAAGTGCAGTAGATGAGAGGGAGGATGGTGGAAGAGTTGAGTTGGATAGCATGAGCATGGGCCAGGAGGTGGTGCAGCCGGTTAAGTGCACATACGTGGAAGGATGGCACAGTTTTGAACCCCTGCTCCCCAACTGCAGGAGGGATAAATCACAAGATGTGAGGCAGGTCTGCAGGTGTGTCTTTCTTTCTTTCTATGTGTGTCTCCCCTCCTCTTTCAATTTCTCTCTGTCCTATTGAATACAATGGGTGGATTAGTAATGCCATCATGGCACTGAGCCCCAGCGATAATCCTAGAAGGCAAAAAAAAAAAAAAAAAAAAAAAAAGGAAGCTTGAACCATTTGTGTAGGGAAGAGCTAGGAGAGAACTTGGTGTCAAATCATTGAAGTTTTAAATTTAGCTTTGAAGGGCTGGGAACATAGCATAACAGTTATGCAAAAGACCCTCATAACTGAGTCTCCAAAGTCCCAGGTTCAGTTCCCCAGCACCACCATAAACCAGAGCTAAGCATTCTGTCTTGGTCTCTGTATTTCTCTCTCATTCAGAATGAGTCCTGTAGCTGCTGGGGGCCTGACTAGGTATGAAATAGCCACTAGAGGAGAGGCAGACAAGACGGCTGAGATGGAACAGATGTTGGAGGATTGTGTTAGCAGCTTGGCCATGGGACAGGAAGGAGAGGAACACTCAGATCAGAGACACACTGAGAAGGTCACATGAACATCAGTTGATGGTGGGCTGGCTAAGGAAGTGGAGAGAAGTAAGGAAGGCTGTCCCAGCTTCCATCCTGGGAAAGGTAGGACTGCAGTGTCATCTGACAGATAGACGGGACCTTCCACTCACAGAGAAGCACAGCATAACCAGGACTGAGAACTACTTTCCCTGGCACCAGTTGGTGACACCAGTGGTTCAAGCCACTGGTCCCCACTTGCAGGGAGAAAGCTTTAAAAATGTTGAAGCATATCTGCAGCTATCTTTCTGACTCTCTCCCTCTTCCCTCTAAATTTCTCTCTGTCCTATCAAATAAAATTAATAAAGCCAATAAATTATTAAGGAGAGAGAGAACTACTTGCCTTGACTATGATGGAATACCAGCTCAGCCCCTTGCCCTCTGTTCAGAGTAAGATAAGCACCTAACAACAGGCAGAAAATCAGTTCCATTTAAATGCCTTTCTCTGGCCAGATCCTTGGGGTCATGGAGCAATCACACACCCTGAGGTGTGGCCATTTCCCTCACATGCCCAAAGCCATTTCTGGGATACCTTCCACCTTTCAATTCCGACCTTCTATTTTATCCAGCTGGATTTCTTTTCAATTCAATTCAGTTTTAACCCCAATGTTCAAGTTATTTTTTCCCATTATGCCTATAAATGGAAGCAAATCACACTATCTTTATAAATGCAGCTGTTTTGCTCTCCTCTCTCTGTGTCAGATGAAAATCTCCTTTATTTCTTTTTTTTTTTTTATTAGCAAAACTACCCCCTTGCTGCCTCCCTGCTGAGCTCCCATCCATCAGCTATGGCTGTTCCTCCTCTCCTGAGAGCTCTTTCCGGTTTCTTCAGCGAGCCTCCCACAGAGATGTTTTCTTATATAATCAAATTATAGGTCAGATTCATCAAAGGGAGAGCACACTGGTAGGCGCATTTCTTACTAACACACTGAGGAATGCAGTAAGCTACACATTCTTTGTTTAAGTGGGGGCACTGCTAAACAATGGGTTTGATAATGGAAAAATGAAGTGAAGACTGGAGCTTGAAAGTATAGCGGAGCTCCAGGTTAGACAGCAAAGTCCACTAGACTCATACTACCTGCATGTTTACAGCATGCAGAATTTTTCTAAGTGTTACAGTTATTCCTTGACTTTGGTACATATCCTTTGGGTACTTAGTATCATATCCACACAGCACAGGAGAGTCAGAGAAAACAAGTGATGTTCTCTCTATAACAAAAGAAAGAGGAAAATACTGCTCTCAGGTACTTGTCCAAAGGACATGCAAACACTGAAGGGACATATGCACCCCTGTGTTCACAGCTGAATTATTCACAATAGCCAAAGAGTAGGAGCAGCCTAAATGCTCATTGACAGAATACTGGTTAAAGAAGTTGTGGGATATAGAATACTACTCTTCAATCAAAAAAAGATGATATTGTGTCCTTTGGGACAAAATGAATGGAACTAGAGGTGATTATGCTTAGCTACAATAAGTAAAGAGATGAAAGACACCTACTGGATGGCTGTGCTCATATGCTAAATCTAAAGAACTGAAGCACGTGAACTTGCAAGCATTGGCTTCTACATGGGGGTCAACCATCTTGGCCCAAATGGCCCACATGCTCTCTGGTATGTGACTTTTAATTTCCTGATCAAAAGTTTAAAATATGGAGCCAGGAGGGCCTTACTCATAACACTTAGATAGTTGGGGAAAGGGAGAAAGAAAGAATAGGAGAAGAAGAAAAAGAAGGAGGAGGAGGAGAGGGAGAAGGAGAAGGAGGAGGAGGAATCGGAGGAGAAGAAGGAGAGAAGAAGAAGGAGGAGGAGGAGGAGAAGGAGGAGAAGGTGGTCATGGGGGCCATGGGGGTCACAGTGGGAGTTTGTGCATACTTTTGCAAATTTCATAGCACTTGTAGAACCCTGCAGATTCCACTGGAGTCAGAAACCTTTAAAAGTACTTGTGTTTGTAGCTCCAACAATATCCAAATTAGGGAACGGAGTGGGAAGGAGTGGTTACCAATCTAAAAAGTGAATAATGATATTTTCTTGAAGTTTTAAGTAGCATTTCTTTTTATATATGTTAGTGGAATATCTTTTCCTGTATTTTCTTTTTTTTAATTTCTTTATTGGGGAATTAATGTTTTACATTCAACAGTAAATACAATAGTTTGCACATGCATAACATTTCTCAGTTTTCCATATTCTTCCTGTATTTTCTATTTGTGTCTATATTCTCTTCTTTTTATCTGTCCATATCTTTTGGCTAGGAACATGCAATAGTAGATACAGATCTTCCCCAGTTCCTCACACCGAGTTCTTAAAAACCCTTCTAATTCCCTACATAGTAAAAATTTGGAGCATCTTTCTTTCTAATATTTGGGCTTTGACTCCACATTCCTAATTCCCTAAGAATCCCCTGGATGATTGGGTGTCTTTGTTCTAATGTGGCAACTGAGTTCTTGCTTGAAATCAGGAGAAAAACCAAGCTATGATTAGAAGCTTGGAAATTTCAGGAATCTTCACCCCCATTCTCCAAAAAGGAGAGAGAGGCTGGAAAGGGACTCGGTGATCAATGGTGCTTACTGAGCAAAGACTCCAGAAGAATTCTCATAGGATAGGGTTTAGACAGCTTTTGAGCTACTAGACATGGGGAGCTTCTGGAAGAAATAAATAACACTGCAGAAGGGCCTGGAAGTTCAGCTCTTTCCCACATACCTTGTCTTCTGCAATTCTTCCATCTGGATGGTCACCTGTATCCTTTACCAGACTTTTCAAAACAAACTGGTAAAAAAAAAAAAAAAAAGTAAGCTTTTTTTTTTCCTTGAGTTCTATGGGTTTTCTACCAATTACAGCAAATCAGTCAAAAGCCTAGGTGACATTCTAGCCTTGCAGCTGTCTCTGAAGTGAGGTGGGAGGGGCTGTCTTTTGGAACTAGCTGAGTTCTACTTGAAGCATCTGATAACACCTCCAGGTAGCTCCAGGACTGAGATAAAGCCTTGAGCATTGAGCATGCAACTGGAGGACTAGAATTGCTTAGTGGGAAAGAAAACCCTACACTGGCAAAAAGAGTGCTGTGAGCGTGATAGCCCTGTGTGAGGAAAGAGAAACACAAGAGGGCAAGTTTCCTACATGGAGAGTCTCTCTCCCCATTTCCAGAGCAAATCTGGGTCCAGTCTTGTTCCTCCTAATTGTGTTGTGCTTCTGAGGCTGTCAAGTGAAGTGGTGATGCCTCTGTTGTGTTATTTATTTATTTATTTATTTTCTGGAGAAAGGACAGGGGCCAGGTGGTGGCACACCTGCTTAAGTACACACATTACAGTGCGCATGATCCCAAGTTCAGGCCCCTGGTCCCCACTTGCAGATGGGAAGCTTCACAAGTGGTGAAACAGGGTTGTAGGTGTGTTTCTGTCTCCCTCACTCTCTATTTCCCTTTACTTCTAGATTTCTTGCAGTCTCTACCCAATAAATAAATAAATATAATAAAAAATTTAAAATATGTATTTTAAAAAGAAAGGGCATGAAGTTGGGAAAGTCACTGCCAAAACATTACAATCATGCCTTATTAATTATTTGAATTTGTGATCTGCTCAAAAGAAAAATTATTGCAATTTCTACCATAATATATACCAAGCAGTAGGAAAAAAGATAATATTCCAACTGAATACTACTGGGTTCCCTTCTTAGATAATGAAAAAAAAATTCTGAAAACAAAAATACTCAACCTGTTTAGTAATAATTAAAAACAAAGAAGTTAACATCCCCCCCCGAAAAAAACACATTAACTATCAATTCAAGTAGGGCATTCTATGACTCAACACAAATTAATCTAGAACAAAAAGTTAAGAGATCATTTATGTTGAAACTTGTATTTTCAACTTTCTCCCTTAATTTTGTGGCCCATATAAGCATTCACACAGAAACAACAACATAAAAAAATCAAGAAGAAAGAAAGCAACAAATAAAAGCTAAAACATTTTCTGTAGGAAATGACTAGCTCTATGCATGCTACAGGTTTGAATGCACTTTTCTCTTTTACTAAAGAGAACTCATTTGGATTGTTGTTTGTTTGTTTTGAGGCTTAGAAAAGATGCTATGGGGGGGCAGAGGGGAGGCAAAGCCAAGATGATGACTTGGAAGCAGCAGCTGGCATAAGCTCCAACAAGCAGCAGCTTGTGACCTGGGATTCTCTGGATAGGGTTCCAGATGCCAGCATGATGCCGACCACACTTCCCTGCACAGACAACCCCACCAATGTGTCCTGGATCTCCGCTGCCCCAGAGCCCTTCCCCACTAGGGAAAGATAGAGGCAGGAGTATGGATCGACCTGTCAATGCCCATGTTCAGTGGGGAAGAAATTACAGAAGCCAGACCTTGCACCTTCTGCATCCCACAATGACCTTGGGTCCATACTCCCAGAGGGATAAAGAATAGGAAAGCTATCAGGGGAGGGGATGAGATAGCGATTTCTGGTGGTGGGAATTGTGTGGAGTTGTATCCCTCTTATCCTATGGTTTAGTCAGTGTTTCCTTTTTATAAATAAAAAATAAAAGAAAGAAAGAAGGAAAGAAAGAGAGAGAGAGAAAGAGAAAGAGAGAGAGAGAGAGAGAGAGGAAGGAGGGAAGGAAGGAAGGAAGGAAGGATGTTATCTCAGACAAGTGAGCCCATGCTTTTTTTTTTTTTTTTTTTTTGCCATGATACTTGGACCACATGACCTTTAAAAGCTGCCACAGAGAATTATGTCTCAGGAGCCAATTTTTCTACAGGTGAGCCAAGCCCTTTGGGAGTTGAGTTATCATTGTTATTATTGTTGTTATCATTTTGGGAAAATGATAACAAATAAAAAGTGGCCATGTGGGGCACCATTGAAGAACAGATGGTTTAGGATAAAAACTGACACGTTATGTCCAACCTTGGCATACAGCCATGTTGGTCCTTCCTCACAAATCTACCTGTGAAAGGTACTGAGTTCAAGGAGGTGATGACAAGATTTTCTGCCATAACAATGTGTGTCACACAGCTAGAATGAGGGCAAGAAGAATTTGTTGACTGGCTGGCTGAGTTTGCTATGCCAGATATATTACAATTTCTAGGCAGCACAGAACTTCCCTTGAGAAAGCAAAGAAATGTCTGCCCTTGCACTCAATGTATTGCTATGAGGTTTGAACATGGGTGATCCTCTCTAACTAGTGATAGATAGATAGATAGATAGATAGATAGATAGATAGATAGATAGATTGAATTTTCCTTGGGCTTGGTGCCTGCACAGCAATTTCTGCATCCACAATGACCACTGTTTCCTAATAGAGGGTAAGAGACAGAGGAAGAGAGGGAGAGAGAGAGACACCTGTAGCACTACTCCACCTCTGATGAAGCCCCCCCTACCCAGTCCCTTGAACATGGGATTTAAACAATTTTCCTTCCCCTTCAAACATTGATGTGGTAAACCCTGAATCACTAAAAGGACATAGGAAAGAACAGTAAGGGCTGAGCACTGGTGCATCCAGTTGAGCACACAAGTTACAACATGGAAGAACACAGGTTCAAATCCCCAGCCTCCACCTGTAGGGGGAAAGCTTCATGAGGGTGAAGCAGTATTGCAAGTGTTTCTCTCCCTATTTCCCCTGCCACCTTAATTTCTCTCTGTCATATATATATATCTTTAGGATTGGGGAGTTCCCCTATGCTCGACCATGCTTTCACATTGCCCCACAAAGCTGTACTCCCAGATTCTTAGACAATTGCAAACCAATGGCAAATCAATACAACTCAATATTTTAAAAACAGAAGGGGAGGGAGTGTGAATGGCCAGGCCAGCCAAATATGCAGAGGCTACTGGTCCAGTCCACGAACAAAGTGCAGAACTGCACTGGGCACTGACCACAGGCTGAACAGACATGGGCATGGGCTTGCCATTCCTTCTGGGCTAGTTTTGTTACAGGAGGAAGATCCTGTGTCCCCCACATTAATATGGGGTTCTTGCTTATATCCATGTGGAAATCACTAAGAAAATGGGATCGGGTTGCTTTAAATTAGAGACAGTGAAAAACTCTCAGAAATGAGAGTCGGGCAGTAGCGCAAGGATCCTGGTTTGAGCCCCCAGCTCCCCACCTGCATGAGAGTTGCTTCACAAGCAGTGGAGTGGGTCTGCAGGTGTCTATCTTTTTCTCCACCTTTCTGTCTCCCCCTCCTCTCTCCATTTCTTTCTGTCCTATCCAACAATGATGACATCATCAACAACAACAATAACTACAACAACAATAAAACAACAAAGGAAACAAAAGGGAAAATAAATAACAAAAAAATAAATAATTATGTTTTTTTAAAAAAGAAAAACCCTCATAAATGACTGACTGTTCCCCTCTCCCTCCAGCTACAGCCCCTCCCTAGCTAGTGCATTCCCTATGAGTGTCCTCTGCTCAGCTCAGCTCAGCTCCAAGCTCTCAGTTCCAACTAACTGTACCTCCATTTCCTATGTTGTTTCTTCTGCATCTTCCCGGCTTCTGGTATTTATGACACAAAGTCAAAGGTCCTCCCCTGTCTAATCACTTGCTTTACATTTTTCCTTTAAGGCTCTTTCTCCTTCCTTCCTTCCTTCCTTCCTTCCTGCCTGCCTGCCTGCCTTTCTTTTCTCCTTTCTTTCTCTCTTTCTTTCTTTCTTTCTTTCCTGTGTGGCACAAGAAATTCTGGGAAATGTAGATTTCCTAAGTCAAGTTACACAGCTTAATTCTATAGGAGCACGAAGCAAAGGTAGCAACCCAGTTTTCCACCCACATGCTCAAGACTCAGGTCTGTGTGTGGCTGGGCCATTTGTCATGGACTCTGTACTTCCCACACTGTCTCTGGTGTCCCTCAGTCTTATGTCACAAAGAAATTTCCTCCTCCTCTCTTCAATAAACGGTGCTGGGAAAGCTGGGTTGAAACATGCAGAAGAATGAAACTGAACCACTTTATCTCACCAGAAACAAAAATCAACTCCAAATGGATTAAAGACTTGGATGTTAGACCAGAAACAAACAAATACTTAGAGGAAAACATTGGTAAAACACTTTCCCACCTAAACCTCAAGGAGACCTTTGATGAAACAAACCCAACTGCAAGGAAGACTAAAGCAGAAACAAACAAATGGGACTATATCAAATTGAAAAGCTTCTGCACAGCCAAAGAAACTATCAGACAAACAAAGAGACCCCTCACAGAATGGGAGAAGACTTTCACATGCCATACATCAGACAAGAGACTAATCACCAAAATATACAAAGAGCTCAGCAAACTTAACCCAATTTATCAGATAATGTGATGATAACAATAACTATCCATTGTCTTCTTGAATGTTAAGACAGCAGGAACGTCACATTTCCACTATAGAGCCTAAACTTTCCCCAGTCCTGGGACCCTAGGGTAGGGCCCACTTTCCCATATGCTTCTTCCAATTCTTATCAAATAATATTGCATCTGCTGATCGCAACCTAATCAACGCAATGAGTGACACCCCAGCATGCTTCATTTCAGACTGTGTCCAGAGACTTCAGGTGTGGAATGAAAACCCTTCAGCTTCATCACTCAGGTGAGACCTTTCCTTTCATAGTATTCTCTAATTCCATCCCAAGTGGTTCACTTCCTAACAAAGTCCCAAAACCTAAATATAGACCAGGTTCCAAGAGATAGAGCATATGTTCACATGTATCCATAAACTAGGGCAAATATATACCTGAAAGCAGTAGTACACTAAAGTTTTCAGTGAGTACCCCCCAACACTTCATCTCCACTATTCCAACCTTTGGGTCCATGATTCTTCAACAATTTGTTTGGCTTCGTATGTTAACTCTCTTTTCAGCCACCAGGTTCCAGATGCCATCAGGATGCCGGCCAGGCTTCCCTGGACTGAAGACCCCACCAATGTGTCCTGGAGCTCCGCTTCCCCAGAGACCCACCCTACTAGGGAAAGAGAGAGGCAGACTGGGAGTATGGATCCACCAGCCAATGCCCATGTTCAGCGGGGAAGCAAATACAGAAGCAAGACCTCCCACCTTCTGTAACCCACAATGACCCTGGGTCCATGCTCCCAGAGGGATAGAGAATGGGAAAGCTATTGGGGAGGGGCTGGGATATGGATATTGGGTGGTGGGAATTGTGTGGAGTTGTACCCCCCATCCTATGATTTTGTTAATGTCTCCTTAAATAAATAAATAAATAAATAAATAAATAAATAAAATGTCCTCCTCAGAGCTGCCTGAATTTAGTGTGGTCAGAGCTAAGAGCCATGGTAGACAATGATGATGCCTAGAACGGTTTTCCAGAAGCTAGGAGAAGCATCATGACAAGCAAGCTTTCTAGGTGCTGATTTTTGTGGCTCTCTCATTGAACCCTTTGGGTGCATTTTTATGCTACAGGATATACCTTCTTTCCGAGGATGGGAAATTAGCAAGAAAGAGGAATTGGAGAAGATGGTGAGTCCTGTGCATCAGGTAGCATCTAGAACAGAATGGGGAAGCTCCCCTTAAATGCCTTTGGACCTCCAGTTCTGTCAGCCACTGTAGCTTTGTCTTCCTTTGAGAATAGTCTCCCTACTGGAGTGTGTGGGTGATGAAGGCATGAGGAACTCAATTACTGCAGGCCACTCTGGGTTCCCCACCCCCCCTGGCCAGAAGGGACAAGGGTCAGAGCAGCTCCCCAGGGAGTCCTAGGGTAACTCTGTGTGTTAGGAGCGATGTGCGCAGAGAGAATCTCAAACTCATTCAACTCCGGGAGTGGCCTCAGAAAGGTGGGCAATCCATTTATTGAAAAAAAAACAGGTGGGCAGATATACCCCTAACTAGGGGGGAAGGTTGAGGCAACCATTAACCCAAACACAGAGCAATACAGTGCATAGTCACAGACTGTTTGATAAAAGGTTACCATACAAGGTTTGGTCACAAGCTTTACAATGTACATTTTTCCAGAGGTAGATTGCAGGCACTTTAGGGCAGCAGGAGGACAAAGGGAGGCAGTTGAGGTGTCAGGATGTTTGCTGGCAGTTTTTAAGTTAACTGCACACAGTAATCCATGGCTTTCAATTAAAGAAGGAGGAGGGGAAGGTGGCATGTGTAGAAAGGCTCCCATGTCCAGGGGTCCAGCCGTCATAAATTCCAGAGATGGGGGGTGCTACCATATCTCAATCCACAGTGGGCAAAGCAGTTTGGGGTCAGAGCTTCTCAGACCTCATGGAAACTATGGTCTGGACTTGGACTTTCCCGGGCAATGAGTCCAGCCCTCAACAAGTTACCATGAATCCCACAGTTCACAACCACTTTGGCCTTACAGGGAGGGGGAAGTTAGAAGTCTTCATAAACTAGGGCCCAACAAAGTTTATCTTAGGCAGTTCTCAGAAATTGGTATTCACTTAGTAAGGCCCCAGCCTTATTCTCCAAAGCCAATTTGACAGAAAAAGGATATAAGTGGCAGGGGAAAAAAAAAAAAGTCCAGACTCTGTCTGTTCAACCACATCCTGCCATTTGAAAATAAAGCTTCTTATTTTTAGGATGCAGGCAGAATTATTCCAGCTCTGCCCCTGCAGATTCAATAGTGGCCTTGGGCTCTAAAGAAAGAAGTGACATTGTGAATGAACTTGCCTGATGAGGACTCCTCTATGGTGGGATAGCCAAAGGGGGCTAAAATTTCACAAGTGCCTTTTGCCTTTCTTCTAAAAGGCCTAATCTACGGGGCTTTCAGAGAAACTACAGAATCAAACTCTGGGCAGTCATTGTGCGTGAGCTCCAGCTGTGAAGTTACATAAAATCTCAAATTTCACACAGCCAATCCTGTTCCGGGGATTTTTGCCTGCTGATCAGCAGGCACTTGTAGAGGGGGTTGGAAGACCTCAGAGCACACAAACCCTCAGGCAGCAAATTTGCTAACAAAAATGCCTTGAAAGTCGCCCCCTCCATGAACACGCAGGCTCCAGCCTTGCCCCAGGAGAAATGCGGAGACACATAAGTTGGTGCTGGAGCTTCAAGATGACAGGCTGTGTGCATTGCACTTCTCTGCACCAAGCCAGCCTGCAAAGGCGCTCCCCATGTTTCCTCACTATTCTGGAGCTAAGCTGGAAATATAGGGACTCCATGAGCTCTGATGTGGTCTCAGCTGAAAGGAGTGAGTCCCTCTGGGTGTGTGGGGTGGGAGATAGAGAGGGGGGGAAGGAACTATAACCACACAAGAGAAAATTACAAAGACCACCACTATCCCCAGCTCTGGACATGGACACTTCTGACCCCTCACCTCCATACCTAGAAAATAATTTGGAAGTCATCTGCATGGAGCTGAAGCCTGAACACTATTATTACTATTATCATCATCACTTATTGATTTATTGTATAGAGATAGCTAGAAATTGAGAGGGGAGGGGAGACAGAGAAGGAAAGAAACAGAGAGACACCTGCAGCCCTGCTTCACCACTTGCAAAGCTTTCCCCCTGCAGGTGGGGGCAAGGGGCTTGAACTCAGGTCCTTGAGCATGGTAATATGTGCACTCACTGGGTCCCTACCTGAGTTCTTTTTAAAGAATGGAGAAGTCATCTCCACTCAAACTCTAAAAGCCAGAAGAGAATGGCAAGATATCTATCGAGCCCTGAATGAAAAAGGGTTTCAACCAAGGATAATATATCCTGCTAGACTTTCATTCAAACTAGATGGAGGGATCAAAACCTTTTTAGACAAACAACAGTTAAAGGAGGCAACCATCACCAAACCGACCCTAAAAGAGGTTCTAAAAGACCTCTTATAAACAAGAACATCACTACAATACTGGCAATATGTTGGTATACTTCTATAAACCTTTTCTGTTTCATTTGGTTTAAATCCCCCCTGCTTAACACTTCAATTTACATAACACTGTATTCTATTTACGTAACCTCTGTTAACAAGCACCACCTTCCCTCCAGGACATTGGTGGTTTAGTGGTAGAATTCTCACCTGCCCCACCCCCTCTCCTTGTCATACCCTGATTTTCACCAGTCACTTTTCTCTCCACCCTCTCTGCGTCGCATCCTGTTCCCACCCTACTGGGCTAGTATATTTATAAGGACAAGACTGTTTGTAGTAGTTTAGTTTAGCTTAGCTCGGCTTAGATTGTGCTGCGTCGTGCATGAATAAAGAGATACTGCGTACAGCTCAGCCATGAGTCCTGGGTCATCTGTCTCCCGTCAATGAAGCTCAGCCCAACAGCAATATATCAGAGCAAACAAAAAAATTTTTTTTGAACAATGGCACTACAATACATTAAATCCATAATATCAATAAATGTCAATGGCTTAAACTCACCCATCAAAAGGCACAGAGTTGGGGGGATGGATCAGAAAACATAATCCAACCATATGCTGCTTGCAAGAATCCCATCTGTCACAACAAGATAAACACAGACTTAAAGTGAAAGGATGGAAAACTATCATACAGCCTAACGGACCACAAAAAAGAGCAGGAACAGCCATTCTCATCTCAGACACGATAGATTTTAAATTAAATAAAGTAATAAAAGATAGGCAAGGACATTACATAATGATTAGAGGATCAATCAGCCAAGAAGACTTAACAATCATTAACATCTATGCACCCAATGAGGGACCATCTAAATACATCAAGCACTTACTGAAAGAATTTCAAAAATACATCAATAGTAATACAATAATAGTGGGAGACTTCAATACCCCACTCTCACACTTAGACAGATCAACAAAGCAGAGAACCAACAAAGATACAAGAGAATTGAATGAAGAGATTGAAAGACTAGACCTCTGGGATATTTTCAGAGTCCTTCACCCCAAAAAACTGGAATACTCCTTCTTTTCAAATCCACATAACACATACTCAAGGATAGACCACATGTTAGGCCACAAAGAGAGCATCAATAAATACAAGAACATTGAAATCATCCCAAGTATCTTCTCAGACCACAATGGAGTAAAACTAACATTTAACAACAAACAGACAATTATTAAAAGTCACAGAATTTGGAAACTAAACAACATACTCCTTAAGAACCACTGGGTGAGAGATTCACTCAAGTAGGAAATTCAAATGTTCCTGGAAACAAATGAAAAGGAAGACACAACCTATCAAAATATTTGGGACACAGCTAAAGCAGTACTGAGAGGGAAACTTATAGCCATAAAATCACATATTAAACACCAAGTAGAAGCTCAAATGAATGACCTTACTGCACACCTCAAGGACTTAGAGGAAGAGGAACAAAGGAACCCTAAAGCATCCAGAAGAACAGAAATCACTAAAGTTAGAGCAGAAATAAACAACAGCAAAAATAAAAGAACCATACAAAAGATCAATGAAGCCAAATGTTGGTTCTTTGAAAGATTAAACAAAATTGACAAACCCCTAGCCAGACTCACCAAACAAAAAAGAGAGAAGACTCAAGTTAATAGAATTGTAAACGATGGAGGAGACATCACAACTGACACCAGAGAAATCCAGAGGATCCTCCGAAACTTCTATAAAGAACTATACGCCACCAAGCTAGAGAATCTGGAAGAAATGGAACAATTCCTAGAAGCATAAGCCCTTCCAAAACTGAACCAAGAAGAACTACAAAATCTAAATGCACCAATCACAGACAAAGAAATTGAAACCGTTATTAAGAACCTCCCCAACAACAAAAGTCCTGGACCAGATGGCTTCACAAATGAATTTTACAAAACTTTCAGGAAACAGTACCCATACTTCTTAAGCTTTTCCATTAAGACTGAAGAAACAGGAATACTCCCATCCACCTTCTATGAAGCCAACATCACCCTGATACCAAAAGCTGATAGGGACAGAACAAAAAAGGAAAACTCCAGACCAATATCTCTGATGAACATAGACGCCAAAATATTAAACAAGATCTTGGCCAACCGGATACAGCAACATATGAAAAAGATTGTTCATCACAACCAAGTGGGATTCATCCCAGGAATGCAAGGCTGATACCAAAAGCTGATAGGGACAGAACAAAAAAGGAAAACTACAGACCAATATCTCTGATGAACATAGACGCCAAAATATTAAACAAGATCTTGGCCAACCAGATACAGCAACATATGAAAAAGATTGTTCATCACGACCAAGTGGGATTCATCCCAGGAATGCAAGGCTGGTTCAACATCCGTAAGTCAATCAATGTCATTCACCACATCAATAAAAGCAAAGCCAAAAACCACATGATTATCTCAATAGATGCAGAGAAAGCCTTTGACAAAATCCAACACCCATTCATGCTCAAAACTCTACAAAAAATGGGAATAGAAGGGAAATTCCTCAAGATAGTGGAGTCTATATATAGCAAACCTACAGCCAACATCATACTCAATGGACAGAAGTTGAAAGCATTCCCCCTCAGATCGGGGACTAGACAGGGTTGTCTGTCACTGTTACTCTTCAACATAGTATTGGAAATTCTTGCCATAGCAATCAGGCAAGAGAAAGAAATCAAAGGAATACAGATTGGAAGGGAAGAAGTCAAGCTCTCACTATTAGCAGATGATATGATAGTATACATAGAAAAACCTAAAGAATCCAGCAGAAAACTACTGGAAGTTATTAGGCAATATAGCAAGGTATGAAAACACTAAATTTGAAGAAGAAGACATCCAGAAATCACTCCCATTTACTGTTTCAGCAAAATCAATCAAATACCTAGGAATAAAGTTGACCAAAGAAGTGAAAGACTTATAAACTGAAAACTATGAGTCGCTACTCAAGGAAATAGAAACAGATACCAAGAAATGGAAAGATATCCCATGCTCATGGATTGGAAGAATAAATATCATCAAAATGAATATTCTCCCCAAAGCCATATACAAATTTAATGCAATACCCAGCAAAGTTCCACCAAGCTTCTTTAAGAGAGTAGAACAATCACTACAATCATTTATCTGGAACATGAAAACACCTAGAATTGCCAAAACCATCTTAAGGAAAAGAAACAGAAATGGAGGCATCACACTCCCAGTCCTTAAACTATATTATAAAGCCATCATCATCAAAACAGCATGGTACTGGAACAAAAATAGGCACACAGACCAGTGGAACAGAATTGAAAATCCAGAAATGAATCCCCACACCTTTGTACATCTAATCTTTGATAAGGGGGCCCAAAGGATTAAATGGGAAAAGTAGGCTCTCTTCAATAAATGGTGCTGGGAAAACTGGGTTATAACATGCAGAAGAATGAAATTGAATCACCTTATCTCACCAGAAACAAAAATCAACTCCAAATGGACCAAAGACCTGGATGTCAGACCAGAAACAATCAAATACTTAGAAGAAAACATTGGTAAAACAGTTTCCCACCTAAACCTCAAGGACATCTTTGATGAATCAAACCCAATTGCAAGGAAGACTAAAGCAAAAACAAACCAATGGGACTACATCAAATTGAAAAGCTTCTGCACATCCAAAGAAACTATTAAACAAACAGAGAGACCCCTCACAGAATGGGAGAAGATCTTCACATGCCATACATCAGACAAGAAACTAATCACCAAAATATATAAAGAGCTCAGCAAACTTAGCACCAAAAAAGCAAATGACCCCATCCAAAAATGGGCAGAGTATATGAACATAACATTCACCTCAGAGGAGATCCAAAAGGCTAACAAAAATATGAAAAACTGCTCTAGGTCACTGATTGTCAGAGAAATGCAAATTAAGACAACACTAAGATACCACCTCACTCCTGTAAGAATGGCATATATCAAAAAGGACAGTAGCAACAAATGCTGGAGAGGTTGTGGGGACACAGGAACCCTTTTACATTGCTGGTGGGAATGTAAATTGGTACAGCCTCTGTGGAGAGCAGTCTGGAAAACTCTCAGAAAGCTAGACATGGACCTTCCATATGATCCAGTAATTCCTCTCCTGGGGTTATACCCCAAGGACTCCATAACATCCAACC
The DNA here is from genome assembly GCF_950295315.1 of Erinaceus europaeus. Classification (NCBI taxonomy): domain Eukaryota; kingdom Metazoa; phylum Chordata; class Mammalia; order Eulipotyphla; family Erinaceidae; genus Erinaceus; species Erinaceus europaeus. The sequence continues at coordinate 177,159,425 of NC_080164.1, forward strand.
AAAAAGAGGTGTGTACTCCTATGTTCATAGCAGCACAATTCATAATAGCTAAAACCTGGAAGCAACCCAGGTGCCCAACAACAGATGAGAGGCTGAGAAAGCTGTGATATATATACACAATGGAATACTATGCAGCTATCAAGGACAATGAACCCACCTTCTCTGACCCATCTTGGACAGAGCTAGAAGGAATTATGTTAAGTGAGCTAAGTCAGAAAGATAAAGATGAGTATGGGATGATCCCACTCATCAACAGAAGTTGAGTAAGAAGATCTGAAAGGGAAACTAAAAGCAGGACCTGACCAAATTGTCAGTAGGGCACCAAAGTAAAAACCCTGTGGTGAGGGGTAGACATGCAGCTTCCTGGGCCAGTGGCGGGTGGGAGTGGGTGGGAGGGATGGGTCACAGTCTTTTGGTGGTGGGAATGGTGTTTATGTACACTCCTAGTAAAATGTAGTCATATAAATCACTAATTAATACAAGAGGGGGAAAATTAATTGTATGTCTCGAAGTTTTTTAAAACACAAACTGAACATTTTCAATATATAGGCTGTGTAATTAATATGCAGACTCTCTCAAAAGCCTAGATCAAGTAGATCAGAAGCAACCAATAGCACAGCTATATACAAGATACTGGGTACTGTACAGCAAACCATAACAAAAGGACTTTTCAAAGTTAACCCAATTACCAAATAATGTGATGATAATATTAACTATGGATTGTCTTTTTGAACCCTAAGACAGCAGGAACCTCACATCTCCACTATAGAGCCTCTACTTCCCCCAGTCCTGGAACCATTGGATAGGGCCCACTTTCCTGTATGCCTGTCCCAATCCATATCAAATAATATTGCATCTGCCGATCACAACCTAACCAACACGATGGTCACCTCAACATGCTTCACTTCAGACTTCACTTGCGGAATGTCCAGAGACTTCACTTGCGGAATGACAACCCTTCAGCTTCATTCCTCGGGTGAGACCTTTCCTTTCATAGTATACTCTAATTCCATCTCAGGTGGTTCACTTTCTAAAAGTCCCAAAACCTAGATATACACCAGTTTCTGTGAGAGAGAGCATATGTTCACATGTATCCGTAAACTACTGCAAAATATATACCTGAAAGCAGAAGTACACTAGAGTTTGCAGTGAGTACCCCCCTAACACTTCCCCTCCACTATTCCAAGCTTTGGGTCCATGATTGCTCAACAATTTGTTTGGCTTCGTATGTTAACTCTCTTTTCAGTCACCAGGTTCCAGATGTCATCAGGATGCCGGCCAGGCTTCCCTGGACTGAAGACCCCACCAATGTGTCCTGGAGCTCAGCTTCCCCAGAGACCTGCCCTACTAGGGAAAGAGAGAGGCAGACTGGGAGTATGGACCAACCAGTCAATGCCCATGTTCAGCGGGGAAGCAATTACAGAAGCCAGACCTTCTACCTTCTGCAACCCACAAAGACCCTGGGTCCATGCTCCCAGAGGGATAGAGAATGGGAAAGCTATCAGGGGAAGGGGTGGGCTATGGAGATTGGGTGGTGGGAATTGTGTGGAATTGTACCCCTCCTACCCTATGGTTTTGTTAATTAATCCTTTCTTAAATAAAAAAATAATAAATAAATAAATATTAAAAAAATAAAAATAAATTTAAAAAAAGAATGGAGAAGTCTGCATAGGCATGGTAGAACTGATCATGCCTTCCCAGTGCCACCGGAATAAATAAATAAATAAACATGAAATAGAGCTGAAGTACAAGCACCAGTAAGTCTGCCAGCCCATGGCCCTAAGAGCCCCATAACCCGATTTATGTTTAGAAAAAGGTTTTACCAAATAAAAATAAAATTATATAAAAACTCTGTTGCAGCAGATTTGAGGGCACAGAAGGGGTCAGGAAAGGAAAGGGTTACTGAGGAAAGGTCAGGGACCTAAGCCGCATGGAGGAAGAAGATGATGGCTTGGCCAAAGCAACCAGGTGTCCGACAATAGATGAGTAGCTGAATAAGTGGTCTATATACACAACGGAATACTACTCAGCTATAAAAAATGGTGAATTCACCTTCTTTACCCCATCTTGGTTGGAGCTTGAAGGGTTCTGGGGAATCAGAGCTCCTGGACATATTGGTGGGGTTGTCTGTCCAGGGAAGTCTGGTTGGCATCATGCTGGCATCTGGAACCTGGTAGCTGAAAAAAGAGTTAACGTATAAAGCCAAACAAGTTGTTGACTAATCACGAACCTAAAGGCTGGAATAGTACAAATGAAGAGTTGTAAGGGGGCTCATTTTGTAGACAGCTAGTAGGCATATTTTAGTTATATTCCAAAGGGCTTGTGGCTATACTAGTTTCTCTCTCAATATCTCTCCCCCCACTTTTTTTTTCTTCCTCTGAGCCTGAAATATGATATGCAGGTGGATCCAAGTTATTGTCTGGGGAAATGACCAGGAAGCTACATCAGGGAAGAGAGTAGCTCCCAAATATGAGAATGGTGTATAAATACTGTTGACTGTAAACCCCATTGATTTGATATGATTTGGGCCCCATATTCAGTTTAGGAGCCTATGTAACCTCTGCATCCCTGCAGATCCAACCTCACATTCTGTTCACATGACTAGAAACATTTCAAGACACCCCAATATCAAGACCCGTCTTCCTCAGTTGGAACATAGAGTATGTTGTCCAGCCTCCCTTCAGAGAATGGAACATTCTCTACTCTTGTTGATCCAAGTTGAGGGCAAGGTCCTATGGGGGCTCACAAGGGGGTCTATTTTGTTGTTCCTGATAGAGATGACCAGTAACAATGGAGAGGGGGATTTATTCGAGATCTAGGCACATTATGTCTGTTTGGGAATCTCAGGACTCTCCGAATAGGGTCCCAGCTCATGGGGTGGCCTGATAGTAACTAAAGAGTCATCAGTCTCTTGCCCTTATTCATTATAAGCATATTCTAAGGCTAAAATTCTGGAAATTCCCTCCCACTCAGTCACACTCTCCGTATCAGGAGAGATCATTTTCCATATTTGATAATTAAATATCCCTACCAATTTATGGTTCTAGAAGCTTCTCTCTCTTTCTTTCCCCCTTTTATTTGATAGGACAGAGAGAATTTGAAATGGGGGAGGGAAGGAGAGAGAGATAGAGAGACAACTGCAGACCTGCTTTACTACTTGTGAATTTCCCATGCACACACAGGTAGGGTATGAGGGGACAGAGGTTTGAAGAAGGTTCTCTCCATATAACTCCATATAACTAGATCTCAGCAAATAAACACCTTCACTCTACATTTTGAGGTGACAGTTTGTCCTGCATTCACAGTTCTCAGATGAGTCCAATCTTACTTCTCTGGTGGGTATTAGAAAAGTCATTTAATTTCAATAAAGACAGAGTGATGACTCCTAAGTCTGTAACATGTTTGAGCTTAAATTTAAGTTCAAAAATACATGGAAAAAAGCTTTCTATTATAACTGAACTTAAAAATTGAGCAGACTTTGTCATGTAAAGAGATCTAGATTGAAACCTGGCCCTGGTGACATTGGTGAAAGCTTCAGTGACATGGTTTCTTTCCTTCATTCTCTCTGTCTTTATCTAACTCTTTCTCCCTGAAAAAGTTATCCCAGAATGGTGAAGTCTCAGGGGAAAAAAAAAAAAAGAAAAAGAAAAAAGAAAGAAAAAGAAAAAGTTGTGTAGAAAATTCTCTACTTGATATTTGTATAGGAGAATACTTGTATTCTACAGAAATCTTTTGGGAATTCTATTTTTCAGTGCTGCAACTGTGTCAGTTCCAAAGTCAGACTTTGACTAGGGATACAAAGAAATAAAAATAGAGTCTCCAGCATCCAGCAACTCTAATTTTTCTGGCTTCCTAGCCTGGAGCTTTCCCAAAAGCTCTCAACTCTTCACCAACCCATGAGAACTTGTGCAATACTCAGATGCAACATAGAGCCTGGGATTAAAGAGAGAAACAACCCAGAGACTGTCTCTGACCAACACAGGGCATTTCAAAGCTGATAGAGAAATGTGTTTCCCCCTCTACATTCCAGGGAGACAAGAATTTCAGAAAGTTCTCAGAAAATAAGAGTGAGACAAAACACCAACCCCTGTAATAATAGGCAGTTCACCAAATGATTCTTGTGTTTGCTTCTTGGTCTGTTCTCCAACTTCTGCTCCTAGGAAATTCTCTCTCTCTTTCTTCCTTCCTTCCTTTCTTTCTTCCTTCTTTTCTTTCTCTCACTCTTTCTTCCTTTTCTTCTTTCTCTCTCTCTTTCTTTTTTCCTACCTCCAGGATTATCGTGGAGCTTGGTGCCAGCAGTTTGAATCCACCACTCCCAGCAGCCATTTCTTTTCCTAATTTATTGAATAGGACAGAGAGAAACTGAGAGAGGAGGGAAAGATAGAGAGAGGGAGAGAGATACAGATACCTGCAGACCTGCTTCATGGCTAGTGAAGGGGCCCTGCTGCAGACAGGGAGCGGGGTCTAGCCCGAGTCCTTGTGCAGGTCCTTGCACATAGTACCATGTGCACTGCTGCCTGGCCCCCAGGAATTTCCTTCAAGATGAATAAACTACAGGAAAATCTTTGTCTCCGGTGCTGCTTTTCAGTCTTCTTCTTCTAGCGTTTGCCCTTCTTCCGTAGCCAGTCAACAGCGTCAGGTTGAAAGCTGTCAGGAGCTGCTTGTTGCTGGCTTTGAAAGTGACTGGGATCCATGTGGATTCAGTCGGCTAGGAAGGATCATCAGTTTCCCCAATGAATGGGTACTCACGGGATGCACCACGAGAAGGTCGATCCAATGCATCCCTGCTTTTCAGTGACCCAATGGAAGACACACTTTAAAAAAAAAAAAAAGAAGAAGAAGGGGCCGGGTGGTGGCACACCTGTTTGAGCACATGTATTACAGTGTGCAAGGACCCAGGTTCGAGCCCCCGGTCCCTGCAAGGAAAAAGCTTTACGAATGGTGAAGCAGGGCTACAGGTGTCTCTCTGTCTCTCTCCCTTTCTATCACCCCTCTCCCTCTTGATTTCTGGCTTTCTCTATCCAATAAATAAAGATAATAATAAATTAAAAAAGAAATAAAATCAAATTAAAATTAAAAAAAAGATATTCTGTAACACATGTACAAATGTAGAAAAACAACCATGTGGCATTAAAACAGATCACAGCTGTCCTTCTCTGTCTCCCTCGCCTGTCAGACATGTTTTCTTCATGATGGACTCCCTCGCCATCCTTCTGCATGTAATCACACATTGCTTGCTGCATTAAAAGTCTTCTCACTTACCTCCCTCTACTCCTTGAGAAATTAAGAGGAAAAAAATAAAAAGGGAGACAATGTCAACAAATACTGTTGCTTCCACTCTTGTGGTTAGAAAGAAACAGACTATCAGTCTGGGCTGGGCAGTGGTTCACCCAGCTGAACACACACACCTGTTACAGTACACAAGGACCCAGGTTCAAACCCCTGCCCCCCACCTGCAGGGAGGGAATTTCACAAGTTGTGAGGCAGTGCTGCAGATATCTCCCCTTCCTTCTCTGTCTCCTCCTTCCCTCTCAATTTGTCTCTATCCAATAAATAATAAATAAAATCTTTTTAAAGGGGGGGCACTCATTATAGTGCACAAGGACCCAGGTTCAAGACCCCAGTCCCCACCTGCAGGGGGAAAGCTTTGCGGGTGGTGAAGCAGTGCTGTAGGTGTCTTTCTGTCTCTCCCTCTCTATCATCCTCTTCCCTCTTGACTTCTGTCTCTATCCAATAAAGATAATAATTTTTTTTAATTCTTTCAAGAAAGGAAGGAAGGAATTTTTAAAAATTTCTTTATTGGGGAATTAGTGTTTTATTTATTTATTTTTATTTATTTATTCCCTTTTGTTGCCCTTGTTGTTTTATTGTTGTAGTTATTATTGTTGTCATTGTTGTTGGATAGGACAGAGAGAAATGGAGAGGGGAGGGGGAAGACAGAGAGAGGGAGAGAAAGATACACACCTGCAGACCTGTTTCACCGCTTGTGTTTTCACCGCTCCCCTGCAGGTGGGGAGCCAGGGCTTGAACCAGGATCCTTATGCGGGTCCTTGTGCTTGGCGCCACCTGCGCTTAACCCGCTGCGCTACAGCCCGACTCCCGGGATTAGTGTTTTTACAGTCAACAGAAATACAATAGTTTGTACATGCATAACATTTCCCAGTTTTCCACATGACAATACAACCCCCACTAGGTCCTCTGCCATCCTGTTCCAGGACCTGAAAACCTGAAAACCCTCTCCATCCTGTTCCAGGACCTGAAAACCTGAAAACCCTCTCCCTCACCCCAGAGTCTTTTACTTTGGAGGTAATACACCAACTCCAGTCCAAGTTCTGTTTAGTGTTTTTCCTTCTGATCTTGTTTTTCAACTTCTATGGAAGGAAGATAAATTTTAAAAAGAAAAGTTATCAAGAATAGGGGAAACACTACTGTGAACTGATCCTATCTGTCTTTAAACTAGTTTTTCAGTGTGTCCTTCACAACTCCCTCCATAATATCAACCAACCAAATCATTGCAATAATGTGTGCTTTGGAACTAAATGGATGGGACTGGCAGTGATTATGCTTAGTGAAGTAAGGGAGTGATGTGATGGACACTACAAGATGATTTCACTCATGTGGAGAATCCAAATGCATGGACTTGGAAAAAAAAAAAAAAGACAGGTAGTCAACCGATTTCTATGGCCTTGGGAGAACTATGATGGTTACCATTGGTGGGTGGTGGGAAATTAAACTCTAGAGGTGGGAGTGGTATGGAATTATAACCCTTTTTTCCTATAGCCTTGTAAATCACTATGAAGTCACTGATAAGATAGTAATAAATAAGGAAGCAGGCTCACTATTTAGGTGAGCTACCTCAGTTGACCTTTCCTGGTGGATACTGCATGACAGAGCTCCTACCCACATAACTTTCCACAGTGGGGCTTGCTGGTGAAAAGTAGTGAAGTGGCCAGTCAGGCTGCATTTCTACTAAGACCAGGTCTGGCAGTTACTAACCTCTGTGAATAATAGACTCTTCTCCAGGGAGATGGAAAATTTCTATCCTCCTTTCAACTATTTTTCTTCACATTCTGCTGTGCAAAATGACAAAAATGCAGCTATTCTGACAGCTCCCTGCTATAGGATAGTACCCATAAATTATCTGTAGCAACTCATTACATACTAAAAGAATAAGAATGAGAAGAAGGAGAAGGAGAAGGAGAAGGAGAAGGAGAAGGAGAAGGAGAAGGAGGAGAAGAAGGAGAAGGAGGAGGAGGAGGAGGAGAAGAAGGAGGAGAAGGAGGAGAAGGAGAAGGAGGAGGAGGAGGAGGAGGAGGAGAAGGAGAAGGAGAAGGAGAAGGAGAAGGAGAAGGAGAAGGAGAAGGAGAAGGAGAAGGAGAAGGAGAAGGAGAAGGAGAAGGAGAAGGAGAAGGAGAAGGAGAAGGACATGATTGTGTCCCAACAAAACTTTATTGACAAAACAGACTGGCTGGGAGTCGGGCTGTAGCGCAGTGGGTTAAGTGCAGATGGTGCAAAGCACAAGGACTGGCATAAGGATACCAGTTCGAGCCACCGGCTTCCCACCTGTAGGGGAATCACTTCACAGGCGGTGAAGCAAGTCTGCAGGTGTCTGTATTTCTCTCCCCCTCTCTGTCTTCCCCTCCTCTCTCCATTTCTCTCTGTCCTATCCAACAACATGAGAACTATAATAACTACAAAAATTAAAAACAAGGGCAACTAAAGGGAATACGTAAATAAATATTAAAAAAAAAAAACCAGACTGGCTTGACATGGGAGCCATAATGGGCTCTAGATTATCTTTAGTGCCAGCTATATTCTGTGCTTTCTCCTCTCCAGTCCTTCAGACTGTTTACTATACTCACACTACATTTCCTTTTTTTAATTTCTTAATTTTTTTAAAATTTATTACTTTTATTTGCTTATTGGATAGAGACCGTCAGAAACAGAGAGGGAAGGGGGAGATAAAGAGGGAGAGTGAAAGAGAGATACCTGCAGACCTGCTTCACCACTTAAAAATGTTTCCCCCTCAAGGTGAGGATTGGGGGCTTAAACCTGGGGCCTTGCACAATATAAGGTAGGCCATACTACCCAGCCCCCTTCTCTTCCTTTTTAAGTCATACCTATTACTTCTAAGTGTCTTTCCTTTTCCCCCTCTTCTCTCTCTAGGTCCTGATGGAGTTGAAGTTCAGAGCCCTCTTGTCATCTTCCCCTAACATTCCTTTCCCTCTAGGAGTATGGACCAAAACTCTAGCCTTAGCGATGCTGGAGGTCAGTAGCTACTCTTCTTGGGTTTGGCTATTAGAAGATCATATACAGATGTTTTTAAATAGATTCCCTTTGCTTCTACTTAGGCATCTGTTCTTTTTAAAAAATGTTTTTAAATTTATTTCATTAGACATAGACAGAAGAAAATCAAGAGGGGAAGGGGAAGATAGGGGAAAGAGAGAGACACCTGCATCCATGTTTCATTACCTGTGAAACTTTCCTCCTAGAGGTAGGGACTGAGGGCTCAAACCCTGGTTCTTACCCACCATAACATGTGCACTCAACCAAAAAAAGCTTTCCTTCTATTCATCCTTTGGGGAAAGATACCACCCATTTCCCTGCTTCCCAAATGTACTTTCTCTCTCTCTCTCTCTCTCTCTCTCTCTCTCTCATCCTCTCCCTCACCTTCTCCCTCTCCCTCTCTCTCTCTATATATATATATTTATTTATTTATTTATTTATTTATTTATATAAATTATATATATATATCTTTATTGAATTGCGACAGCCAGAAATTAAGAGGGTGGAGGGGTGGAGAGGGAGAGAGACAGAGAGACATCTGCAACATTGCCTCACCACTTGTGAAGTTTTCCCCCTGCAGGTGGGGACCAGGGGCTCAAACCCATGGCCTTGCTTATTGTAACATGTGCACCAGGTGTGCTACCACCAGGCCCCACTGTACTTCCTCTTTATAACCTACTTCTCTCTTTATTGTAACCAGGTCTTTGTGAGTCCTCATATCTGAAAGATTGTGATTAGGTTTCTTTCCTTTGTAGCATTTGATCTACGTGCTTATCCCAGTTGCTGATACACAGTAGGCACTCTGAGTAGAGGATGATATTTCACTCTGGGCATGTTCAACAGGTAGGTCCTTATCAGCAGTACAGAAAGCACTGAGGTATGAGGTCTCACTGTACATTTCACATGGTCATCTGTCTACCTCACTCATAATTCTTCCTTTAAAATCTAGTTCTGAACAAACAGATTCTACACCTGTATATTTTGTGAAACTCAAGGATAATTTTTACCTGTTTCATCTAACAAGCCTTTCACAATGAGGATGTGTCTGTGAAGTCCTAAGTGAAGTGGCTAAGGCATGTGCATTCTCTTGCCATGGTTACACACACACACACACACACACACACACACACACACCTGGGATCACAACCTTTCAATTTAGCTTGAGTCTAAGCGGGGTTGTCACAACATCGGGATCCATTATGCCCTGCCACTACTTGTGCATCTTAAAGACCATGTGAGCTCCAACATAGACTGCACAGTGGGCAAGGTACCCTGGATCTTCTCAAAGCCACAGTCAGGACAGAGCCTGGAAGTGGGACAGTATGTTTCTTGAAAATCAGTTTCACTGAAAATGAGTCCTTGTGTATGTTTCCAGAAAATAAGAAAACCTAGGTTCCTTCTCAACCTTGCTTTCCCCAGACGAACTGGAGTAGGGAGACGTAAGAATCTATGCAGCAGGACTTAATTTTCCTCCTTCTGGGTAGTGCATGACGCCGGGACCTGCAGTTAATTAGATACTGTCGTTGGTTGTCGCAGGTGATCTGATGCTCAGAAGACTCTCCTAGGTATCTGTGGCTCCCACTTTGTCTGGTGGTGGAGGCGAAGTCAAGTCTGCTGTCTTACAAAGTCCAGGTAGACTGAGGATGCCTGCAGAGCCTGGACAAAACCAAAGCTACTCATCTTTTTGCTTATGATCACATTGATAATTTGGGGGACTTATTGGAAACTTTAATCATAAGAACTTTAAAGGGGAAGTACATAAAAATAACAAATAACAATTACAGCAATGAGAGTAATAAGACCAAAGATGGCCTAGAAGTAGAAGCTGCTGCGCTCATCTAAAAGCTCACAGAGGAAGAGCTGTTTGTTCCCCCAGCCTGTGGCTACTACAGAGCCAAACTGGCTAAATGCATACAAGAGAACAAGAACCTTGGGTTCTTCCCATGGCACAAGGGCCACCTTGGGCAGCTCACAGAATAGGTGGTAGATTGAAGTCTCCCCCAAAGTATAAGGGCCCATGCCAGTCATCCCCACCTACCGACCTCCTTCTTCCGTTTACGGGCATCTATGATGAATGCCTTGGTCATGTGGTTAACATTAAAAGCAAGCAGGTTGAGGTTAATAAGTTACTATTTATATAGAATCTAGCAAGGCCCCATCCTCCTAGCTGCGTATTTGCCAGGAAACAAAGACAAGCTAAACAAAACAATTTGCTTCATGGAAACTGACCTTTTAGAAACAATAGATGCTTTACAAAAACTCATGGTATTCCAAAAAGCTTGCTCAAGAAAAATAGGTCATAATAACAGTTTATATTATTAACTGCTAAAATAAGAAATGAATTTGAAACAGTTGTGCAAAGAATTCTGCAAAAATAATTAATTGATACATGTTGTATCTGGGTGAAAATGTATAAATAGTAAAGCTCTACAGAAGAGAAAACGGAGATGCCTCTCTCCTACTCCTGAAGCAGTTGTCACATCTCTCATCTCATTCTGTGCCAACGCCCCTCCTCTTTGGGGATCCCGGAGACCTGCTGGGACTGGCCCCCAGCAGTCTGTTTTGCCATAATGGTGTTAACCGCCTCCATCTCCTTGTCAACAAATGATTCAAGAGTTTGGCTAAGCAACTCCCTGATATACTTCTGGCTCTAGGTCAGGCAGGTCCTTCCTTCAGGATATACGCAGAGGCAGAACCACAAGGAGAGAGACAGACAGACAGAGAGAGAGAGAGAGAGAGAGAGAGAGAGAGAGAGTGGGGGGGTGGTGAGAAGATCAGCCCCAAGGGCCAAGGCAAGCCTGCAGCTGTGTTGCCTCAAAGGCAAGACCACTTGTTCTCCTGCTAGCCTGAAAGGTTACGCTATGGGGGAAATCTGAGAAGATGGAGGAGCCAGCATTCCAGACTTCTGGAGACCATGTAAGAGGTAGAAAACAGAAACCAGAAAGAAGAAAACTGTTTCTAAGACTTGTGAGAACCATGGGAGATGGGAGGGTGAGGCTACAGGACTGTGGTAGTGGATGTGGAGTAGAACTCTACACTATACACCGTAATCATACAATCTTGTAACCTCATATTAATCACAAATTGAAATAATAAGACAAAAAGGATGAAGAGAAACAGACAGCAAAGTATCCAGCTTGCTTCAAGGGGGGAGGGGGGCCTGCAATGTGACCTTGAGGACTCTAGGCTGAAAGTTTGCCCCTAATCCAGTCCAGTTGAAAGAGTAACAGCCCACACGCAAACCTAGTTTTTTTTTAATAATTATTCTTGATTTAATAATGATGAACAAAGTTGTAAGATAACAGGGGTATGATTCCACACAGTTCCCACCACCAGAGTTCTGTGTCCCATCCCCTCCATTGGAAACTTCCCTATTCTTTATCCCTCTGGGAGTATGGAGCCAGATTCTTTATGGGGTGCAGAAGGTAGAAGGTCTGGCTTCTGTAATTGCTTCTACTCTGGACACGGGCGTTGGCAGTGTTAAGGAACTCTAGTCATAATCAAGATGACTGAAGCCCAGGTGGGTGGAGGAAGAAAGGAGCCTTTTATTTACACACATGCCAGGAGCTCAGATCATTCTGAAAACTCTGGCCCCAAACAAAGGGAAGTACATGCTTATACAGGGGGTACAGGCTTGAAAGCAGAAGCGTCATGGAAGAAGCAGAGTCTGCAAGGTGAAGGGGTGGGACTTCAACCCATTGCTCAGGGTCTGGTTTCCTTCATTACTGTTATCTTTCCTGCAGAGCTGCATCTGGGAAAGTTTAGCCTCAGCATAAGATGCACCACTGGTGGGAGGGATGGGTGGGTAGCTTTCAGCAGGGCAGAAGCTAGCCAGGGTTACAGAAGCTGCCCTCTCAGTAAAAATTCAGTCTGACCTTCACCATCTCAACTTATCACCCAGTGAAGGCCAGCCTGCACTTAACCACCTGCACTACCTCAGTCTGTCTACACATTCTTAACCCTTTATTATATTTTCAGTCTCTCTGCCCTATATTGAGGCCTATGTACAAATGCATCACAATCAGATAATAAGCACATATTATAAGCATATCCGGGGCTAAAATCTGCAAATTTCCTATCAGTTGGTGGATCCATACCCCTAGCCTGTTTCTATCTTTCCCTACTGGAAAAGGGTTCTGAAGAGCTTGGGTTCCAGGACACATTGGTGAGCTTGTCTGCCTAAGGAAGTCAGGATGGAATTATAGTAGATTCTGCAATTTGGTGGCTGAAGAGCATTAAGATATAAAGGAGGACAAATCAGTAATAAACAGGAACCCAGACATAAGAATACAGCAGATGAAATTTGAGGTCTTCATGTTGGAAGAAGCTAGGAAGTCTATTTTAGGTCTATTCCAAGGGGCCCATGACTTTATTAATTTCTGTCTGAGCCCTACAACCAACATTCAGGTGGGTTGAAAGTATTGTCTGTGGAGATGGTGTCAGAGCTGGGAATAGGACTAGAAAGCTATATCAGGTCAGAGAGTAGCTCCCAAATATAGGAAAAGTATATAAACACTCTTAAGAGTAAGCCTCATCAATCTAACCTACAGCCCATCTCTTCATATTTAGTACAAGAACCTATGTAATCTTTGCATCCCTGTAGGTCTGAGCTTGCATTCCGTGGTCATAGCAAGGAACATTCTAGGCTGCACTCATTTCAGGACCTGTCTTCCTCCAGTGGCAGAGTATGTTGACCTAACCTCCTTTCAGAGAGTGGGGCAATCCCTTCCATTGTTGTTCCACATTGAAGGCAAGGTCCTTTCGAAGCCCACAATAAGGTTTAGGAAGTTGTTCCTGATGGAGATGACCAGTGATGGTGGAGAGCAACCACAGATTCTTAGGTTGATATAATGGCGAATAGACATTTTAACCAAATCCTTTGAAATGGGGACATTAGTTAACATATGCTGCCTCCTTGTTCATGTCTTTATTTTGTGGTTAGTCTATCAATCTCTGTAACGTCCTACTGCTTTGCACCTACATCACCAATAAGGACGTTATGGAGCAAGCTTTTCACACCCAATCTCCTTGTTGGTTGCTGTGTAATTTTGAGCAAGACTCTGAACTTCCCCGAGGTCCGGTATCCTGGTTTGAGGTTGGTCGCACTCCCCACGCACCTCCCAGTTCTGAGAGTCAGACAAGATGCGGAAGCTCTAAAAGACTCCGTAAATTGTTAAGTAACATCTAAATGCCAAATTGTGTCATGACTTCCTTTGGTCAGAAGACAGATTTAATCCTCTTGGTGCCTACCTTAAGCTATTTGTTCTTCTTTCTGCAGCATCATAAGAATTCTTGGGGCCAGGGGGTGGCGCACCTGGTTAAGCACACACATTATGGTGCGCAAGGACCCAGGTTCAAACCACTGTTCCCCACCTGCAGGAGGAAAGCTTCCCAAGTGCTGAAGCAGGGCTGTTTCTTGCTCTCTTTCTCCCCCTACCTTTCTCTGTTCCTATTTAATAAAACAAGTAAATAAGAAGAGAGTTGCACACTTCTCTGTGATAGGTGTCAGTGCACCTCATCCTCCACCAAACCATCTTCTCCAGCAGAATATCTTAGATATCTAAACTCCCTTAGAAAGAAAGAGGTGTTTAAACAAAAGGGTTGACTTGTGCACATCCTGAGATAAGAAGATCTCTCCTCTCTAGAGTAGCACTGTGTCTCCTTGAGCTTCTGGCTGCCAGACTCCATGGCTAGGTGGGTTAGGACTGAAACTCATGGCTTTTGCTTTTTTGACCAAGCTACAAGGCCTTTTCACTTCTCTCACTCTTAGACACCTCTGGTCTTTCCCAGTCTCTAAGCTCCCTCAGGATGAATCAGTGCCAGCAATGTCTGTGTATGAGGACTTTTTTTTGTTTTAATTAGGGATTAGATCTCAATTCCTTATCAGGACTAAGATTTGCAAGAAGGTTTTTCCTAAGTTCACTGAGAATTAATTAAAGGGTAAACAGGAATTGTAAAAAAAAAAAAAATAGAGATATTGTTTCCAGATGCCAGTATTTTCTGAATAAATAAATAATGCATGGAACCAGGTATCCACATATTAGCCAAAGATGAAGAAGACTAAGACCAGATGAATATTCTTATTGGTACACAGTGCCATCTCGTGGGCCACAGTAGAAGGATTCGTTGCCAGTTGTATCTAAGCTTTTTCTAGTCTTAATTATAAATAATGCATTCCATGAGAACTTGCAAATGATTTATAACCCAAGAGAGCACAGACAATCACACCTGGTAGGAATCATGTTTGTTGGCTCTTATCATGTTAGACATGGTTGACCAGTCACCCCCATCCTTTGACTTTCTCTTCCCTCTTGGATTCTCTGTAATAACAAATGTTCATGGTCCTTTCCCTCCAACAATTTCCTTCCAGACTCCTTCACCAAATCCCCTAGATATATTTATTTGCTTGCATCTGGTTTTTCCTTTTCCATTTTATGTGCAGTGATTCTTGATTTTTTTTTTCCCAGGAGTTCATAGAGAACCAGTGGACAGCCATAAGTGGGGATTCTTTTTTTCCCTGGAGACGGCATTTGGAACTAGAGAGAGATTCAGTGGAGGGGAGTGAGAGGGAACAGGCAGTCTCCTCCAAGCTTGATTCTGAGGGGGCTTACACAGTCCTCCAGAGAAAAATCACAAGAGAGGCTGTCATGCTTCAAAGATATGAGCATATATTAAGAGAAAGTAAGGATAGGAAAAGAGAGGAAGGCTATGCTGTAGAGGCATGTAGACAGGAAGAGAGGGAGAGAGAGAGAGAGAGAGAAACAGGAGTTGGAGCACCTGGTTAAACGCACATAGTATGAACTGCAAGAACCTGTTCAAGGATCCAAGTTCAAACCCTGCTCCCCACCTGCATTGGGGAAAGCTTCACAGTGAAGCAAATCTGCAGGTGTCTCTCTGCCTCCCTCCCCGTCTCAATTTCTCTCTGTCCTATGCAATAAAATGGGAAAAAGTGGCTGTCAGCAGTAGTGTATTCATAGCACTGGCACCAAGCTCCAACAATAACCCTAGAGGAGGGAGAGAGAGAGAGAGAATAATAAATAATAAAGCTTCCTGAGCTTCCTAGATTTCCAAGTTTGGGGAGGGAATGCTGGTGTAGGGACTTCTGGCTGCTTCTGGCCATTTCTTCTGGCTAATGGTAGGGTCAAGGGAGAGGAGTTGCTTTCCCTAAACAGACAACAGAAAACAGGACTTACATGCATGAAGTTCCAGATTTGACCCCCTCATATCTCCCTCTCTCTCTCTCTCTCTCTCTCTCATACATTTTTACTAGAAATTTCAGAGGGTTTAAAATTTCCCAGGGACAGAAGGCCAGTTGTAGCATGACTGCTAAAACACATATGTTAGTTACCATGTACAAGGATGTGAGTTCAAGCCCCCAGTCCCAATCTGAAGGAAGGAAGCTTCACAGGCAGTGAAATACTGCTGCAGGTGTCTGCCATTCTCTCTCCCTCTCTATCTCCTCCTCCCCTTTCAATATCTCTCTATCCTACCAAATAAAAGAAAGAAAAAATAGCCACTGGGAGAGGTGAATTCATCATGCAGGTGCTGAGTCCCAGCAATAACCCTGGTGGCAATAACTGAAAATAAAAATGTGGATAATTATACCATTCTGAATGCAAACATGAAGTTTCTGGATCAAGGCAAAAAATATTACATACAGTAACAGGTGTATTTGCAGCTTCTCCCCCTTTCTTCCTTTGGAAGAGAAACAGTGAAAATGCAGACACACACACAGAGGAATTATTAATATATGAATTTAGGAAGTTCTATGCATGTTCTTCCTTCCACTCCAGAAATGGAAAGAACCTTAAAATTCTTTTTTTAAGTAGTGATTTAAGAAGGATTTACAAGGGAGTCAGGCTGTAGCGCAGCGGGTTAAGCGCAGGTGGCGCAAAGCACAAGGACCGGCATAAGGATCCCGGTTCGAACCCCGGCTCCCCACCTGCAGGGAAGTCTCTTCACAGGCGGTGAAGCAGGTCTGCAGGTGTCTATCTTTCTCTCTTCCTCTCTGTCTTCCCCTCCCCTCTCCATTTCTCTCTGTCCTATCCAACAACGACAACAACAATAATAACTACAACAATAAAACAAGGGCAACAAAAGGGAATAAATAAGTAAAATAAAATATAAAAAAAAAGAAGGATTTACAAAATTACATGTCAACAGGGGTATAATTTCATACCATTCCCACCACCAGAATCCTCAACCACCGCAGTTCTCCCAAGGTTGTAGACATGGGCCAACTATCTTCTCACAGTTGTCTACATTTGTACATAATTGCCCCCCTTTTCCTTCCAGATCTCGTCCTCTTCCCCTCCAAGCCACACATAACCTCATTACTACATCCAAATGTGCCCTGCCTGTGTCCTCCTTCCCTCTCCAGGTCCTGATGGAGCTGGAAGAG
The DNA here is from genome assembly GCF_950295315.1 of Erinaceus europaeus. Lineage (NCBI taxonomy): Eukaryota > Metazoa > Chordata > Mammalia > Eulipotyphla > Erinaceidae > Erinaceus > Erinaceus europaeus. The sequence goes on from NC_080164.1 coordinate 177,176,112, forward strand.
AACCTTAAATTCCTTAATATAGTCGACCTTCTTTGAGACCGGGATGTGGAAATATCAGGAATTTTAGTCTCTTGGAATGTGAATAAATGCCTCCCATGGGTATATCAGACTAACTGGACCCTGTAACCAAGGGTTTTATCCTCCTTTGAGATGTAAACGTAGACAGAGCTAAGAATCCTTAACATAGACAGAGCTCTGAATCCTTCTTGGGGTCCTTTCTGCTATTCAATCAACTTCCCAAGCTGGTTCTTTCTCTAAACCCAGATGTCTTGGCTCAGAAAGTCTTATCCATGTAGACACAGAAAATAACTTCTCTTCTCTATCACTCCAATTTCTAATGAGAGCAGGAACAGTCCTGACGCTGAAGTTTTGTTGCAGGGGAGCAAGAGGGAACAGGACAAAGGACACAGAGATCCCCTTTAAGCTCAGCTAGTAGGGTTCTTGACTGACATTTGCAAGGAAGAGCCATAAGAGACAGATAGCCAGGGAGATAAGTGTTCATTGAGACAAAGCAAAGATAGAACAGAGAGAAAATTAAGTGCTTCAGAAGCATATGGGGAGGACAGTAGTGCATCAGGTTAAATGCACATATATTAATCGCAAAATTCCTGCAAGGACCTGGATTTGAACCCTTGGCTCTCCACTGCAGCATGGACACATCACAAGTGGCAAACAGGTCTGCAGGTGTCTATTTTTCTCTCTCCCTCTCTATCTCCTCTTCCTCTCTCAATTTTTCTGTCATATCCAATAACAAATGAAGAAAAAAAAAAAGCTGCCAGGAGCAGTGGATTCGTACATAGTGCTGACACCAAGCCCCAGTTCTTCTTCTAGCATTTGCCCTTCTTCCATAGCCAGTCAACAGCGTCAGGTTGAGCCTGATGTAAAGTTTCGAGACCTCCTTTGAATCTGGAGAGGTGGCAGTCGTTGACTATGTGGGTCATAGTCTATCTGGAGCAGGGGCAGTTCGGGTCGTCTCTGGCTCCCCAGCGATGGAACATAGCAGCGGACTGGCCATGGCCTGTTCCATAGCGATTGAGGAGGGCCCAATCATAACGTGCTAGGTCAAAGCCGGGTTGACGCTTGCAGGGGTCTGTGATGAGGTGTTTGTTCTTTACCTCAGCTGACTGCCAACTCTGTTTCCAAGAGTCTGGAACAGAGAAGTTCAGTGTAGGCGTAGGGGACCAGATTGGGTGACAAGACGTCAAGCGTTGGACAGGGTGGGCGAAGATATCCGCGTATATTGGCAGGTCCGGTTGAGCGTAGACGTGGGAAATGAACTTAGATGATGCCGCATCCCAACGAATATCTGGCGGGGTGATGTTGCTAAGAACTGGCAGCCATGGAACCGGGGTGGAATGGATGGTTCCAGAAATGATCCTCATAGAGGAATATAATTTGGAATCGACCAAGTGGACATGGGGGCTACGGAACCATACTGGGGCACAGTATTCTGCAGTGGAATAGCATAATGCCAGAGATGATGATCGTAGTGTGGAAGCGCTCGCGCCCCATGAGGAGCTGGCCAGTCTTGCAATGATGTTATTCCTCGCGCCCACCTTTGCTGCAGTTTTTATGAGATGTTCGTGAAATGACAGAGTGCAATCGAGAGTAACGCCAAGATAGACTGGCTGGGCTTCATGCCGGATTCTCGTATCGCCAAGCTGCACATTAAGCTCACGCGAGGCCGAGGCATGGTGTAGATGGAAAACAGATGATACCGTTTTTGCAGTGCTAGGGATTAGTCGCCATTTTTTACAGTAATCAGATATCAGAGACATGTCTTTCGTGAGTGTTTCCTCGAGGATGTCGAACTTGGATGCCTGAGTTGCACAGCAGATGTCATCGGCGTAGATGAACTTACTTGAAGAAGTTTCTGGGAGGTCATTGATGTAAATATTAAATAGCGTAGGAGACAGAACAGAGCCCTGGGGGAGGCCACTTGAGACAAGTCTCCA